>NC_056728.1:1141231502-1141531502 GCF_019279795.1 Protopterus annectens | reverse complement strand
AGCCTTCCCCTTCATCTAAGTCCGTATCTTCCGTAAGGGACTCGGGTGAGTCCACGTGCCTCCTCTTACACTTGGCTTTGTGAGGGACCTCCTCGGGGGGGGCTGTCTGAGGAAGACTCACCAGCAATATCACGTTCCAAAGGAACACCCAGAGACGCTGAAGCAGGCTGTCCCAAAGGCTGGGTGATGGGAGCCCGGACCAGCTGAGAGGGAGTGCAGGGGGGAGCCAAAGCAAAGACCGGAGGTCTGGATGCACTCAACAGTGCCCTCTCCACCACAAGCCGAGGGGGAGCCACTCTCGATAGGCTCCGAGAGTCGACTCCCACTCGGATCCGAAGCAAGGACTGGATCCGGGGCCGAGACCCTCGGATCCGAAAGACCCGTGTGCTCCGACCGGGAAGGAGCCGAAGTCACACAAAGTCCCTCGGATCCGAAGCTCAGCCCATAGCTCCGAGAGGTCAGATCCGACAAACTCGAGGGACCAGTCGGAGCCGAAGTAACCAGTACTATCGGCTCCGAGCCACCCCCGGATCCGACGTGGCTCAGCTCCGAATGCTCCGAACCCGGGAAGCGGGACGGAGAAGGAGCAATTGGAGCAAAAAATGGGGACGAGCTCCCCCCCCAGAGGGGGGGGGGGAGGCAAGAGCACTCCCATCTGCAGCTGGGCCTGGATGAACCTCCTCATCATCCGGTCCATGTCTGCATCTGACATACTGAAGGTGGACCTCGACGAGGCCACTGAGGCAGACCTAGAGTGTCGCCTCGATGACCACGACCCCTCCTTCCCGGTGAAAAACAAGGGGACCAGAGCCGAGGAGGAGGTGATCCAGAAGCCCTGGATGGAGAAGCCCGCTTGGCGGGCGGGGCCGAAGAAGAGCCCTCGGCCCGCCGCTTATGGTGCTTCTCCTTCCTTTTGGTTTTTCCAGCCTCCCTCTCCTCCGGAGCCGAAACGGGAGGTTGAGTCCCGACCAGAGGGAGGGAGACAGGGGTGGCTACCACAGAGGGCTGGGTAGTGGCCACAGATGAACCGGAGGCCAGAGCCGAGTCTGGGGGCAAAAGGTCCGCCAGGATCAGCTTCGACCTCCGGTCCTTAAGTGCCCTGGGGTTGAACACTGCGCAAATAGCACATCCCAAAGAGAGGTGTTCAACCCCAAGGCACCAAACGCACCGGGTGTGGCCATCTGCTGGTGAAAGCTTATGGCCACACTCGGTGCATTTTGAAAAGATGGCTTTAGGGGCCTCAGACATGGTGTACAGAAAACACACTCACTAGGCCCCTACACACACCACAAACACACACTACGAACCAGCGAGGGTAGGGAGGAAATATTTTGCAGAAAAGATATTAAAGAGGGAACCTGAAAAGTCGTACACACTCCCACAAGAAAAAGTAATAAAAAAGGCAAAGTTTTTCTCACAAAATTCACTGAACTACCAGGAGCTCGAAATCCAGCTTGTAGGCTTGAAGCGTGGCAAACTAGATCTGAGGTCAGTCAGGGTTGGCAGGGGATTATGGGTAAAGGGAGGAGCTAGGAGCTCAGATCTATGCTGTGGTAAAAGTTGCCGACTCGGATCCGAGATCGGATCCGTATCCCAAAGGTTGCTGACAAATGAAGTTCCTACTTCAGATCACAGCGTTCTAGACACCACGGATTAATCTTTGTCACAAGCTTCACACACAAGACAGCTTTCGCTATAAGAGCTTCCTCAAGCAGAATAAGTGGGCTGATGGGTGCAGGTAAGAGAGCCACCGCACTTGATCCTACAGGATTGCGAATAGTGTACTACCCATAAAAATGTGTCACTTCACATTGAACAATGACATGCCGAATGCTTACAGCTGTAATTTCTGCTTGCCAACTGCCTTTTACTTTCACACTCTGACCACACATCTGCAACCATTACTGCTGCGGTTCAGCTCCAGCTGCAAAACATCCAACAGGAAAGTAGTATTTGTCAATCAGTATTGCTAGCTTGTCGTACTCCAACTCAAATGGGTATTTCTAGCCATCTCCTTACTCATGCATTATTAGGATACAAGACCATCTCACACACATGCCTTTTGAAATTAGTTTACCTTAAAGCTGATGAAGTTACAAGTTACTGTGAACTTTTACCCTAACATTTCCTTTACTTGGCTCAAGTTTGGGCTGCTCCAACATTGATTACTTTTGTCTGCACTACTGAAAACCAATAAAATATGTTTTTGTTTTGTTTTTTTAAAGTTCATTTTTTTCATTCAGGTGGAAATCTAGCTGCAGAAAATCAAAGAGGTAACTTACTTTGAATGAAAGCTTAAGCACTCATATGCACACATACATCTCATACAAATAGAATGTGCAACACTGACCACAATTTACTGTCCACATACAAAGTTTTCAAGCTGAAAATACTTGGCACACACTACGGCTTTATCTATTACAACTGGCATGCCCTCTCTTGGCTAGACCAGGATAGGCAGGTCCTACGTACCGTTTAACTACAAATCAACATAAGATGGTAACAGAAAAATACATCATATAACAACGTGTTAGACTAGGACAGGCTGGTCCTGATGTACCACTTAACTACAGACACGAAGGACATAAAAAAAAGAAAACAAACGTCACCAAGCGTGCCTAAATGCTGGGGTACTAGACACTATAATTACTGAAGTGATGCATAATGCAAGTGTCTAACATTCTGAGGACTGACACCTTTGGAAAGGGCAAAACCTGAATAAAAGTCACAGTATTTACTCATCCCCTGACCTGCTTATGAGCAAATGTGTGCCTGTTTCTCTTTAAAAAGACCACTCACTACACCTGTAAGCATTTCTTCTTCAAAATGTGTGCCAACTGATCAATCTTGAAAGAGTAAGCACTGCGAAATTAAATACACTGCAGAGGCGTACCGTTCTATCATTTTTCTACATGAACGTAGGTTTTCGAATAATGATAGTTTTAAAAATGTTTTTGCCAAGTACCATAAAAAGCTTTTCAGAGCTAAAATCATGTTACACCCCGCGTAATGTGTGACACCAACATCATTCTTCACATACCAGCACTAGTTTTAAAAAATATTAAATACGGTAGTAGACATCAATTATGCAAATAAGCACTGCACTTATCTACAGAAATGAATTTGTTGTGTGTTAAACGATCAATTAAACCCAAATTCTTGCACATAACTGTAATGCAACTCTCTCTCTCTCTCTCTCTATATATATATATATAAAAAGCAAACATGAAAAAGAAAGACTTTGAACGTTTATTACTATTATGCAACCATATGAATCTATGACGACGACTTTTAAAGTGCAGATGACTTGACAGCTAATCTATCACATTTTACCGGACATTTGTTAAAAAACAGAAGACTACTGTCTGCACCCAGTTTCCAATATTAAAAAAAAAGCTTAAAGGTTAAAAAAAAAACACTAAATGCCGAAAATTACAAACTTAATGTCAGCGTAAATGCAGTTTCAAGTGCCTCGTAGTGGGGAGGGGGTGTAAGCTCCCAGGTGGACGTTACGTTATTACTAGTATTTTCACATATATTTTTCTTAACAGGAATTGAAAACTAGGTCTGAAAGTATAAAGTTGCCCCAGGTCAGAGTGGGGGTGGCAATTGCTACTGCTCACCCTGGTGGATCCCAATAAAAAAAACGGAAACGGGTTACTGTGTTTATGTATAACTGTTATACCAACACACGAGGACACTTACTCACGACCAAAATAAAAGTATCAGATCTTTAAATGAAGAGCTTTATGAAGTACCGGAAAAGTATACTTAATCGTTGCTGGGAGCTGAAGATATGCATTACCCCGTGAGTTTTACTGAAAACGAGAAGAAAATGCTCTTGGTACACATGTGTCACGACATGTACACCGTGAAAAAAATCCCCGTTAACTCAAGTTCAATCTCTGGGCCCCAATCGTGTGATTTCCGCTACATTAACATGCCATTGCACCCCGCCTGTCTACCACACGGCAAACAGTACTCTGACCAAGAGCCGGTTGTCACCCACCCACGCAACCGACCACCAATAGTTATAGAAGTAGTAGTGCCGTCAAGACAACTTTAAAGGTAATAATACTGTCAAATAAATCAAAAACCGTACGCAGCTAAGCATTACATACATGCTCCCAGCATTCTATAACTTTTCAAAGAACATCCGTTCTGAGTTACCATGCAAATAAAAAAAATCGGCTACGATGTAGAAGACAGCAGGAACTAACACACATTATCCAATTTCACTGCAAGCATATCTTTTTTTAAAACTAACCCAGGCGTGGTGGGGTTTCGGGGCAAGGCGGCAAGTTGTTAGCCTTTGTGCCAAGCTCGTTCTTCACTGGGTTCGCTTGCGGAGCTACCATCACGAAGTTACTGCCTGTAGGGGTCCGCAGTTCCGGTGTTTCACTGGTCGTTGTGGGTGATGTCGTATGACTTTGAAAGAAAAAATGGATTATCCGTTCTTGATCCTGTCCAGACAAGTAGTAGACAAGTGTGACCGAGAGGTGCAGTGCACAGACAAACACTACAATACAACAAGTTTTCTTCAAAATTGATCCTGGTAACGGCACCCGATCAGCCATCCTCCCACTACAGATCAGAAATTATATGGAGTCCTTTCAGCCGTCCACCGACTTACAGCTCCCCTGCAGAATTAAATTACAACTCCGTAGTTTTGAGATAAGCAAGCATGCCTAGCGGATTTTCTTAAAGATCATTCTTACTGTGCTTTCATAAATTATTAGTTAATTCGCTTATACACCTACATAGCGAACTAGTACAATATTATTCACATACTACTATGTACTTCCAGTTTTCACCAAAGTCTGCAACAAACTAGAGGGGAAAATTTGTTCCAAGACTTCAGTTTTGCTTACTATTGTAAGACTGCGTCAGTGTAAGCGCACTGAACACTGGGAAAGATAGTTCCGCATGTCTGTGTGTCACTTACAATGTTAACAACTTTCTGACGAGACTGGGAGCCGCTGCCTGGGAACGTTAAACTCACCAGGTAATTCCAGACATCGCAGTAAGAATTATATCATATTTGTCTCACTCACTGAATACCTAAGTTAAAGTAAACTTTGTCATTTAGAACTGCGCACGTATAGCCTAAACGAAACGTCCTGCTCAATTCTTGACTAGAGTGAAACAACACGTACAAGTACAGACATAAACATAACAAATACAATACTACTCCCAATACGCGCGAGAAAGAGTAGATGTAGACCCGTTTACCAACACTTATAAACGAAAAAAATAGCTTCCCCTGAGTTTAAGTAATACACAACACACTACTTATTAAAATGCCTAAGTTATCTAATGTTGCACTTGAGCGAGTTAAATAATACTGATATAGATATAAATAAATATTAACTTACTTAGAATATATGTAAGTATATATAGCACAAGTAAATACAAATTGACTTATTATGTGTCCAAATCCCTGATAGTGCCTGTGTTCAGAAGTCTAAGCACTGTAGGGTAGAAACTGTAACTGAATCTTATACTCCTACTCCTCTTACTATGGCTTCCTACCTGTCTACCCAGCTCTTATTCTCACTCCTACTTCTTTCCACCCTATGCTCAATTTACCTCCTGTCCTACTATGAAAAAACACTTTATGTCCAACACTTCCACCCTAACAAACACACGTCAACATTTCTCTTTCCACTTATCCCATACCCAAATATTTTTTCTACCCCTAATTATCAATTACCTAAATTCCACAGACTCACACACCTCAACTATGTCATGCCTTCGGAGAACAAAACTAAAATACAAACCCTTCTAAAGATTAACCTCATAAACAAACCAACTAATCCTTCCCTTCTAGATGGAGACATCCACCCTAAACCTGGTCCTACTTTCCCTTCTCCCCTAGTGTCTATACCTAAACTTAATAACACCTTCTTAATAGGCCATCTTAATATCCAAAGCATAAACAACAAAGTACCATACCTGCATGCCCTCCTTCATACTCACTCATTTGATATTCTCTGCCTTTCAGAGACCTGGCTAAAACCTACCACTAAAGACACTGAAATTATTCCCCAAGGCTATAATATAGTAAAATTCGACCGTCCCAACCGCAAATGTGGTGGTGTTGCAATTCTTTTTAAAAATCATCTGAATATCACTACCCTTCCAGACTCTCCAACTCAAGATAGCAAGATAGAAGCCATCATTGCTAAACTTCAATTAAATTCCAAAAAATCCCTTTATATCATCTGCATGTACCTGCCACCTGGTAACAATATACCTATCCTAGAAAATTATTTTAGTTGGGTATCTGCTACTTATCCTCAAGAAACCATAATACTAGGCGACCTTAACATAGACTGGAATAGCATTAATGCTGAAAACCCTTCATCTCATATCAACCTTCATAGTTTTACCCAAACTATTACTTCAACTACTAGGCTAAATAAACATAGTAATAGAGAAAGCATTCTAGACTGGATACTTATAAACAGAGTCAAACGTAACTACAGAACAGGAACCCTGCCTGATGATGTTAGTGATCACTCTTTAACTTTCATAACTAGGGAAAAGACTGATTGTATTATCCCCCACATTATAAGAAAATTACGCACCATCAAAAATTTTAATCCAGACCTGTTTCAGACTGAACTTGGGGTATGTAACTGGAACCCCTTAAAAATGCTTCCTCTTGAAAATGCGGTACTCTACTTTAACACAACTTTTTTATCCATTCTTGATAAACATGCTCCTGAACGTATTATTAGAATGAAATCTAATTCAGCCCCTTGGCTCTCCCATGAAACAAAAAAACTTATTCTTACTAGAAATAAAGTCTGGGCCTCATGGAGATCCCACAGAAATAACCCTGATTGTCTACACTTCCGTCAGCTTAGAAATTTAACTAAAAAGGCAGTAATATCTGACAAAATGAAATTCTACCTCGAACTACAACAAAATCATCTTAATAATTTTAAACTCTTCTGGTCTTCAGTCAATAAACTCCTCTCCCCAGGAACCTCTAAAACACCTTCCCCAATTAATGCTGACCCTGATACCCCTCAACAAACTGCAGATGCTTTTAACTCTTTCTTCACTGAAACTATACAAGCTCTAGCTAAACAACTAAATGCCAACAACTTCTGCCCACCAAGTAACCTAACTAACTCCTCCTTTAAATTCTCTCTACAACCTATCTCTACATCTTACATATACAGACGCCTTCTCAAACTAAAACCTTGCACCCCCTCTGCTGACAAGCTCCCTTCACTATTTCTTCAAAAGGCTGCCAAGGTCATCGCATATCCTATATCTATTCTCATAAATAGGACCATCAAAGAAGAAATCATCCCTGATATCTGGAAGGCCTCTCATATTATCCCACTTCATAAAGGTGGAAATTCCACTGACTATTCTAACTATAGACCTATTGCTCTCCTCTCACCCTTGGCAAAAATTATGGAGAAATGTATCCATCATCAACTTCTACAATATCTCTCTCTTCACAACATTATAGCAAACTATCAACATGGTTTTAGACCACATCATAGTACTACTACTGCCTTGCTTTCCTTTGTAGACACTATTAATCAGAACCGTAACAACAACTTACTCTCTTCTGCCCTCTTCATTGACCTCTCTAAAGCATTCGATATGGTCAACCACACTTTATTAATTAAGACTCTTGAATCTCTCTCTTTTGATACCTCAGCCATTAAATGGTTTAATTCCTATCTCACAAACAGAAAACAAGCAGTTCCATGGGATAACCACATTTCTTCTTTTTTGCCTGTTTCTATCGAAGTTCCTCAAGGCTCTATCCTTGGCCCACTTCTCTTTTCCCTCTTCATTAATGATCTTCAAACAATAATCCCTCAAGCTACATGCATTCAATATGCCGATGATTCTACACTCATCTGCTCAGCATCTTCCACTCCAGAACTTATCTCTCTTACCCAAAAAGTCTTTAATACCGTAGAAACATGGTTCTCCAGTCGACTCCTCTTACTAAATGCTAAAAAAACTAAACTTCTTCTCTTTACCCCCAGTTCCAGGACCTCCCCCTTAAACTTCACTATCTCCTCCAACAGTGCCACTGTCATCTCACCTGACTCTACAACTAAACTGTTAGGTATTACCATTGATAATAATCTCTCTTTCGACCAACATATTAACAACTCTATAAAACTAGTCAACAGAAAAATAGGATCCTTGTATCGCATTAGACCATTTCTTACACCATCTACTAGAACTAGGATTGCTCACTCCCATCTTATCTCTACTCTTCTTTATGCTTCACCCATCTTTACCAACCTCAAGAAAAACAACCTTAACAAATTGGCAACCTGCTACAATAACATTGCTCGCTTCGCTACTGGTAACCCCTACAGAACCCATCATTGTCTTAACCTGAAACTACTAGGCTGGCTTGAAATTCAAAACTATCTTGCTATCCATCAACTCATTCTGGCCCATAAAATACTGTACCAACCTAATAACACCCCTATACTCTCCCAACTCATAATCCCCTATAACAATCTAAACTCTCTCCGCTCTTCTAGTAAACTCTTGACTAGTTCTATAAAATCTAATAACACTGCTGGTGACTCCCTATTCACCAATTCTGTAGGTACAAAATGGAATTTGTTACCTACTAACATAACAATGATTTCCTCTCTGCCTCTTTTCAAACAAAATATTAAACGACACTTCCAAAATCACTGGCTTTGTTCCTGTTGTAAACCTGATTAACTTTCCACTAGTACTACTTACCTTATACTATCTCTCTTACTCTTGTTTTACTCTATTCTCCACTTGGCTTTTCTTTTCTCCCCTTTCATCCTCTCCTTGCTTCTTTCCCTGTTAACTTTCTTAACTTGCTTTCTTCTCTTCAAACCCCTTCCTATTCCTTACCCTATTCTTATTATTCTACTTTTGTTACCTACTATCTTTGTATCTTTATCTAACAAGTATTTTTTATTCCTGTATAATGTTATTTGGAATTTCTCTGTGTGTAGTAGTAATTAATTCATGTTATACTAATTTATTAGAAGAGTTTTGAAGAGTTTTGCTGTTTTTGTTATTACTAACCTGTATACTAAATGTTTTATTGTTATGTATGTTGATTTTTATGTATGTATTATTTTTTTACTTCTGTGGAGCTTTTCTCCTCGGGCCTCTACTGAAAATGGAAATATCTCCAGCTAGACTAGCCCGGTCAACAAATGTAAAATAAATAAAAATAAAATCTTGTAGTCCTGCAGCGGTTGCTACAATATCTTCTGTCCCATGCCAGATGCTTAAACAATCCATGTGCAGGATATGTGTTGCCCTGTATTATTTTGGTGGCCTTTCGGATGCTTCTTGCAGAGAAAAGATGAATCAATGGAATACTGGAACTTGTTACCTTCTCTGCAACCCTCACCACCCTTTGTAGCACCTTCCTTTCTGTAACTTTGCAGCTTTCAAACCACACTGAAGTTGCAGGTGAGGATGCTCTCTATTGCACCTCTATAGAAGGTGGAGAGACTATGAGGAGGAAGCTTAGCTTTTTCAGTCTTCTTAAAAAGTGGAGGCTGTAACCTGCACTGTCTCAGTTCTAATAAACAGATCAGTCAAAGAAAATCCCCACCCCTACCTCTAGCAGTATAGAAGAATCATAATATATGTGTTTGTCCGGTATCTCCATTAATTTCTAAAATTGGGGGGCAACTACTTTTAACAAAAGAAGCCAGATATAGCAAGAATGCTTTGTCAATAGTATTCTCATGTTAAAGAGGTCTTCCACATACATCCATTAATCCCTAAAGGGTATAAGCAGGTAGTGGATTCTTTTAACAAAGGACACCAGATGCAACACATCTACATCTACAGACCGTGGAAACTACAGACCCATAAGTCTCACTGGTCTCATATGCAAAGCCATGGAAAGAATTATCACGGAAATGATCAATAATGACATAGGAAACCTTCAGACACTGGACCCAACCCTGTTTGGTTTCATCAAGGGCAGGTCATGCCTACTCAACCTGGTGTACTTCTCTGAGAAGGTCACCAAAGCAATAGATGAGGGCAAAACGTTTTACGCTGCCTACCTTGACCTGGCCAAAGCCATACCTCTCAAATATCTAGATTTTTTTTTATTTGCCTCATATTTTTGATCCGTTCCTTATTAAATTAGTGGGTTTTTTTTTTTGGCAAATCACTGAGGACTGAAGTCACTAAATAATGACATACATTTGAGTTTCAAACTTTATATCTTTCAGAAAATGCATGCTAACACAAATCCTGTTATATTTATCAACTTTCTAAGAGCAATATTGAAAATATGTCCCTATTTGTGGGCCTTTGTCCCCCCATTATTTTAGGCTTTGTCCAGATTTCTTGCACTAAGAGTTTGAGAGGTATGGCCAAGGCATTTGACAAAATACTTGCTCAGGCATTGTTGACAAACTCAAGAAGTTAGGTATTGTAGATCAGAGTGCAAGTGTGCGTGCTGTATCTTTAAGGAGCATGTAAGGCTGTACGTGCACATATAAATTACAGACACGTGCAATCTCTAGTGCCATTTTGAAGGAGCAGCCAGAGAGAGAGAGCATGCATGATTGCAATTGTTAGTTTGTGTATAAGTTACTTAAGTTAAAGTTAGTAAGCCTGTATAGTAATGTGCTTGTATAAAATAAAGCTGCTTAAACAGAACCCAATAAGATTCTTCTATTGTGTCCTGGATAGGAGAGTGACATGGTGTCAGAACTGGGATCAAAGAGAGAAGAATATTTGTAGCCATGAGGTGCAAAGATGACAGTGAAGGTAAAACTGAGAGAAAAGAGCACAAACAGAGCCAGAAAGAATAAAAGGTAATGAGAAATAGCACAAACTATTTATTTGATATGAAAGACAAAAAAGGGGCATTACAAGGGAACAAACCACATTATCAGGCAAGCAGAAAGCACAAAAAGTTTGTTAACTAAAGAAAATGTTTAGAATAAAACTATTCAGTGAAATGATTAACAGTAAACCAAAATTAACATGTTTAAGGCAAAACAAGCATGTTTAAAGCAACACATATTTGTTTAAGGCAGAACTGGGCATGTCTAGAGTAAAACGAGCAAAATAAATGTACATTGGGCATGAAAAGGGCTTAAACAAGCAAAATTAATATAATAAGGACAAAATAAAGGACACATTAAGCCAAAATAAGGCAAGGTGACTGTATGTGTTTTGGCAAAGTGCTGTATTCGGGCATAATTAGGACTTTGTATTGTATCAAGGGCATAACTAAAGTTATTCGAAGTATCTCAAAGTGTGTAAAAGTGTTTACGGTGTGTGCTAATTGCTGTGCATGTATTTCAAAGAGTTTATTGTGTGCAAAGTCCAACTATTTCATGAAGTACAGTCAAAGTATAGGCATTTGTAGAAGTTTCTTGTGTTGGATGTGTCTGTTCACAAGGTGCCACCATTACAGATTGCTTCTTGTACTGTAAAGAGTTGCCTAGCAAGGTACCACCATTTTGAGGACATTTCAGTGTGCTATATGCAGTTATTCACAAAGTGCAATTACTTCAAAAAGTTATTGAATTTTGGGCAACAGATGTTTGATTTATTAGCATTATGCAGTTACTTGACATGTTTCTTACACTGATAAGAGGTGTTTTCTTGGAAAGGACAACATTACAAGAGTATTACAGTGCTCCTGAGTTATTCAGTCGCATCGTAAAGTTATTGAATGTTTCTTAAAATGTTGATAAATGACTTTATCATTTTAGCCTTTCCAATAATATTATACAAAAGTACCAAAACACCCGAGAAGTTTATTCCATAAAATCAAGTTATTCGAAGGTACTATGAGTTTGTTCATTCGCATAATTTCGAATAGCCCAAAAGGTATAAGTTCAGAGCATATAGGCACTGGACAAATACTGGCATTAGTTTCTGGTATATGTGCATGTGTGTATGTTTGTGCTTATTTGCAAAACACTTTGCTGGTATGTGTTAATATGGCAGACGGATTTCGAAAAACCCTACCACTTGTATTTGATCAGAATATTGCAGGGAATTGGAGAATATTTCAGCAAGAGTACAATGTATTTATACAAGCAGCTTATGCAGATAGAGATGCACAGTCCAGGGCATTCATTTTGCTAAACTTAGCTGGGTTAGAGGAAATAGAAACAGAGTGTTAACTTGTGTATATACCAGCATTATATGAAGGAAAAGGTGAAGACCGCCATATTGTTGTACAAGCTGACTCAAGGGAAGACCCAGAGTGTTTGAAGCGCAAGTTCAGAGAAGTGTGTAACCTCCAGATGAATATTACATTAAAGAGGCATTTGTTTTACATGAGAGATCAGAAACCAGGGGAAACATTTGCAGCTTATATAACTGACTTGAGAAACAGAGCTAAAATGTGTCGGTTTGGTGATTTAAAGGATGAGCTGATAAAGGACAGGTATTAATATTGGTATTAATAGTGCTGCTGTAAGAAAGATTTTACTTTGTGACAGTGATTTAACGTTGACCAAAACCGTTAAATCCATGAGGTGACAGAAAAACATGCAAGTATGCTTGCAAGTGACAAGAGTATGATTTCAGTTGGCTCCAGAGCAAATGTAGATAGCATGCAACACGTAGCAAACAGAAGCAGGCCAAAGCACGTGGCAGCTGCAGGGTTTCCAAAGAAGGCATGTGGCTTTCCAGAAAGTTCTTAGAAAGGAGCTTGCACCAGCTCAGTGCAGTACAAGCATGAATCAGCAAAACCCAAATCTAGCTTTATTGTCAACTGCCGCAGTTGTGGTGGTGCGAATCATGAGTCAAAAATAGAGAATTGCTTAGCATTTGGTCAACAATGTCAGAAGTGTAAAACATGGAACCATTTCCAAAAGTTTTGTAAAACAAGTAAGCCTCACACATTTGAAAGAAAGGTCGCACAAAAAAGCAAGTTGATCAAGTAGAGCTCAAGCAGTCAGCTTTCTATGTGGATGGTGTATCAGTTCTTGGTGAAAGAGTTGATGCAGTGAACTTATTAACAAGAAGTGAAGTATTTTGTACTGTCCGGATTAATGGAAAATCCACAGAGCTCAAAGTAGACACTGGTTCAAAGTGTAATGTTATATCAGCAGACACATTTGCTAGAGTGAAAACTAACAAACAACTCAATGTAACCAGTAGTGTGAGACTTGTTGCTTATGCAGGTGAAGAAATTAAAACTGAAGGTTCAGAGATGCTTTCATGTTATTTAGCCGAGAATTGTTACAACTTGTTATTCTATGTAGTCCAAAGACTGGTGCAATCTTTATTGGGTGTCAAAGATAGTTTAAGAATGAATCTGCTTTCTTTTCCTAAAGAAGTTCATCATGTAAGTGCATTTCCAAGTTCTAATTTCTCCGAAGCCATTTTTTCAGAGTATGCTGATGTTTGCAATGACAAAAGCCAAAAACACAGCGTCAATGGGACCAGATGGTGTCCCAGGCTGCATCTTGCATGAACTACAGAACGAACTAACCCCCCACCTAAACACGCTGTTCAACCTCAGCCTCTCCACAGGCTACGTGCCCATAGAATGGTGCACAGCAATGGTTATTCCTCTCCACAAAGGAGGGGCCACAACTGACCCTGGTAACTATCACCCCATAAGCCTGACTAGCCTGGTCTGCAAGGCTATGGAGTGCATTATCATGGAACTCATTAACAAAGACATTGGGAACCTCCAAACACTTGACCCAACCCAGTTCGGCTTTGTTAAGGGCAGATCATGCCTACTAAACCTGGTTGACTCCTTCGAGACAATCACCAAGGCCATAGATGAGGAAAAGGTGATTCATACAGCCTACCTTGACCTCGCCAAGCCTTTCGACACCATTCCCCACTCGGGTATTACAGAAAAACTCACCAGCCTGAACATAAACCCCTACGTCATGAGATGGGTTGCCAACTGGCTTACAGACAGAACTCACACGGTAGAATAGCGGGCTCCAGGTCCGACTCTAAACCAGTCACAAGTGGTGTCCCGCAAGGCTCGGTCCTGGGACCCCTACTGTTCAGCATATACTTCTCAGAAGTACAGGCAAACACAGGAGGACTATGGCTAACCAAGTTCGCCGATGACTGCAAACTGGGAGCCATAATTGTCTCTCTGGCTGACACGAACATCCTCCAAAAGGGCCTTACTGATACAGACATCTGGTGTCAAAGTCATGGCCTCAAGCTAAATGCCAAAAAATGCATAGTCATCCTGTTTGGGAAAAACAAAACACCCACGAATTACCACATAGGTGGCAGCCCCCTTAATACAGAAGAGGTAATAAGAGATCTGGGGACCCAGGTAGATAGTAATCTCTCCTTTGACAATCATATTGCCAAAGTAGTTAGGAAATCCTTCTATATGGCCCATCTAATTACTAAAGGGTTTGCATCTAGAAATAAAGAGGTTATAGTGCCCCTCTACTCGTCACTCATTAGACCCATCATAGAGTACAATGCCCCATTTGGGATGTACTTCACAAGACACTTCCAACAGCTGGAAAGACCACAAAAGTACCTCACCAAGAGGATTACTGGTCTCAAACATATGTCCTATGCAGCCCAACTGAAAAAACTCCGGCTGTACTCAGTGGCATAGCGCTTACTCAGAGGTGATCTCTGCCTGACTTACAAAGCCATGTCCAACTCAGAATTGATGGACATGCTCCACCTTAAGAAATCCAAGTCACTATGAGCCACGCTCTCCAGTGAGCTAAACCTCACCACAACAATAAATAGAACATGCTGGAGGTATAGATTCCTGCCACAGAGACTCCCCATGCTTTGGAACAAAATTTCAGATTACATCAGGCAGAGCCCTTCACTAACACTCTTCAAGAGAAACCTTGACAAGTGGATGGGTAACAGAAAATACACCCCAGGGATCACTTCACTGGCTCTGCTTGACAGAGGATCAGTTAATTAATCAATGGGGTGGTGAAAGCCGACACACTCTGGCTAGGCTTATAAATGCCCTCAGGCGGATAGCGTAGTACCTACCTATGAACCTAAGTTAGGCAAACTTCCAGTTGTGTATTTCATGAAGTTAGACCCAGAAGTCACTTCAGTAGTCAGACCAGCAAGAAGAGTTCCGATAGCTATGCAAGATAAAGTTAAAGCTCATTGGATAAAATGGTACAGCAAGGTGTGATTTTTCCAGTCACAAAACCAACTGAATGAGTGTCGTCCATGGTAGCCACTCATAAAAAAGCCTCAGATGAAATCAGAGTGTGCATTGACCCAAGAGATCTGAACAAAGCATGAAAGAGACTGTATCATCCAATGTGCACAGTTGAAGAAGTTGCAGCTCTAATACCAAAAGACACTATATTTTCTGTTTTAGATGCAAAAAGTTCATTTTGGCAAGTGATGCTAGATCACAAATCCTCATTTCCAACTACTTTTGGTACTCCGTTTGGCAGATAGAGATTTTTAAGGATGCCATTTGGAATAAATTCTGCAAGCAAAATCTTTCAGCATGCAATAGAGCAAATTTATTTGGGTTATCCTTGTCCCATAATAGTAGATGATCTATTAGTTGGAGGCAGTGGTGAAGCAGAGCATGAAAGAAACCTCAAGAAAGGTCTAGACAGAGCACGTGAAGTAAATTTAATGATCAATCCTCTGAAGTGCAAATTCAGACTTCCAGAAGTTACGTATGTAGGACATTTGCTTACGAGTGCATGCTTGAGACCAGACCTGACCAAGCAAGCAGCTATTCTAGAGATGTCAGCACCAGATAATGTACAAGCTTCACAACATTTCCTGGGCATGGTCAACTATTTAGGAACATTTATACCAGACTTCACTGAGTTGACAACACCTTTAAGAAAGCTTACATTCAAAAATGCTGCATGGTCATTGTGATGCCCCTGCACTGGCCCAGTAATCAAGGAGCCTCAATCCTCAAACACAAACACACACCTGGGAAAGGCTGGCACAGGTTTGCTAGCTATTCCCCCTTCTGTCCAGACCATAAGGTAGTTATCACTGCCACCAGAACCCCTTATCAGCTACTTTAAGGTCCTTCCCAAAAGGTGACCAATCCTGGTGTGTAATATTGCTATTATCCAAATGGTAAGTGTGACCAAGAGCAAGGCCATTTAGGAGTGGCCTGTACAGTGTCACCAAATACATATGCAAGTACTCTGAGAGCTTAAATAGATCTCACAAATATCAGCCACAAAGATAGGTTTAAATGTATTTAATAATAAATAATAACAGAACAAGACAATACTAAATCAATACAGTAACTGCAGAGTTCAGAATCACAGAAAATATTTTAAAACAACATCGCAGGTCAATCTCAAATAAATACAGAAAACATCTAAACTAATCATTACTATATTCCTAAGTATATTTAATAGAAATTACTGTATCCTAGACATATTTACAGAGCAAGGCAAATGCAGATGATGGTGAGTGGATGTTGTCATATCCAAAGACAAATACAAAATGCACACAGTCTCTCTCTGAGAGAGTTCTTAAATTACTGTCAAACATTACTGCTGGGTCAGCTTGGATGACATCATTCTTTGTCACCTCCCTTCAGTTCCCAGGCTAAGAGATACTAACAGAATTTTAACATCTCTGGGAGAGAAGTACATATCTCTCAGAAGTTTGCAGAACTTGACAGTCGTAAAACAATAAAACACTGTTACATTTGAAACCTAGTAATTATTTCTGTTTCAAGACCATAGAAAAACTTCCTAGCTCTAGACATCAAGTCTTCTTGCTGTATTGAAACTAACTTTTATAGCACATCGTAAAGCACTTAATTTCAACTTTTTTTCTTGAAGTTTTGTAAGTTAATCTTTTGTGTTCCACCAGGGTATGCTATGGTTGCATTCATGAAGCTCAGTACATAACGTACAGTTCTGTATAAATCATATCAATATTCACAAATAACATAGAATTATTTACAAAATTCCAGACAGGCTGGGCTGGCAGTGTCACATTTCTCCCCTCGCAAAAAACTCAAGCTATTTTTTCAAGTGACCCTTGAGAAACGTTCATTGAGAGGGTCGAGTCTACCTGGGAATACCTTACCCCATTTCCTGTCTTGAGATCCCATCTGTATTGGCATTGCTGACCCCACTGCGGTGCTTTACTGTCATATCATATGCTTGCAACCCTAGGCTCCACCTTAGTAATTTGGCACTTTACTGGCTGGCTCAATGTAGCCATGTTAAGGGATTGTGGTCTGTAACTACAGTGAAATTCCTTCCATACAGATAAGATGAAGTTTCTGCAGTGCCCACACTATGGCTAGGCATTCCTTTTCTACAGCTGCATAGCATTCCGCCCAGTGTTGGAGCCTATGACTGAGATAAACCACTGGGTGCTCTTCTCCCTTTGAGGAAACCTGGCTAAGTACAGCCCCCACCCCATGGTTTGAAGCATCCACTTGCACAAATTATTTGCTGTTATCTGGACTGGCTAACACAGGGGGTCCTCCCAAAGCTCCTTTAAGCTTCTGGGATGCCTGCTCACATGCTGGGGTCCATACCCCTTATCTGGCCTGTTTGTCTTTGTCAGGTCTGTGAGGGGAGCAGCCATGGTACTATAACTGGGGATGAATTCTCTGTGGTACCCTACTGTCCCTAAGAATGTCATCACCTGCTTTTTGGTAACAGGGGCAGGCCATGCCTGAATGGCTTCCAGGTTGGCATGTCCTAGCCTGATCTTACCACTCCCCACTTTATGTAGCAGGTAGGAGACCGCTGCCATACCCACCTGACATTGCTGGACTTAATGGTCAACCCTGCCCTCTGTAGTCTGCCCAGCACCTCCCTGACATGCTGAAGGTGCTGTTGCCAGGGATGGCTGTAGATGGCAGTGTCATCTAGGTAAGTGTGATGCCCCTGCTCTGGCCCAGTAATCAAGGAGCCTCAATCCTTACCACTAGCACCAGTGAAAGACGTGCACATTGGGAGGATGACAAGTACACACAGAGTAAAGTACAATTTCCCTTAAGAGCACACAGAGATCACAGTCTGGCTGGTTTCTGCCTCTTTCTCCAAATCCCCAGTAAGACTCCCCACTGGCACAGCTATAGGGTTAAGATCTCAGCCAAGTGGTCAAGCCAAAACCTCCAGCACCCTCTCTGTCCAACCAGTGCTTTGTGTCCCTGCCAAAGTAGCTGACACACACACACACACACACACACACACACACACACACACACACACACACACACACACACACACACACACACACACACATTGAGATTTGATTTATTTACAAACACACAGACACTCCTGGGGAAGGCTGGCACAGGTTTACTAGCTATACCCCCTTCTGCCCAGACTATAAGGTAGCTATCACTGCCACCAACCACTACTTATCAGCTACTGTAAGGCCCTTTCCAAAAGGTGACCAATTCTACTGTGTAATGTTATTATTATCCAAATGGTAAGTGTGACCAAGACTAAGGCTGTTTAGGAGTGGCCTATACAGTGTCACCAAATACATATGCAAGTACTCTAAGAGCTTAAATATCTCTAAATAAACCAGCCACAATTAAAAGGTTTAAATATATTTAATAATAAATAATAAAAGAACAAGACAATACTCCAACAATCAAACATAGTGACTACAGAGTTCAGAATCACAGTAAATATTTTTAAAGCAACATTGCAGGACAGTCTCAAATAAATACTGAAACCATCTAAAATAATATTTACTATATTCCTATCTATATCTAAGAGATACTATGCCAAAATCTTACTCACAAAGCAAGGCAAATACAGATGAGTAGTGCTGAAGATGGAAATTTGCAGGTCCAAAGACAAAAACAAAATGCCAAATCTCTGAGAGAGTTCCCCAATTAATATCAAAATATTACTGCTGGATCAGCTGGATGACATCATTATTTGTCACCTGCCTCCAGTTCCCAGACTAAACAGATACCAACAGAATTTAACATTTCTCTGTGAAAAACACTTATCTCTCAGAAGTTTGCCTAAAACTGGAAATCGTAAAACAATTAACACTTTTATATTTGGAACCTAGTAATTATTTCTGTTTCCAGACAATAGGAAAACCTCTAGCTTTAGACATTGTGTCTGCTTGCTGCACTGAAACTAACTTTTTTTTATAGCACATCGTAAAACACTTTTAACTTATTTTCCTGAGGTTTTGCAAGTTAACTCTGTATGTTCCAACTTCTGTTATTAATATAGTTTATATACATTTCTGTTCTTTTTCATTAGGTACACTGTGGTTACATTCTTGAAGCTCAGCACATAACATACAGTTCAGCACACGCTTCTGCACCAGTAGTTTAACATCCACATAACATATAGTTCTCTTGCATTTGTAAGACAAGCCTATGGATCATAGTAATATTCACAAATGCCATATGATTATTTACAAAATTCCAGATAGCTGGGCTGGCAGCCTCATAGTAAGCAAGGACAAAATCTCCTGCTCCTGCTAGGATATGATTTACCAGCCTCTAGACAGTCACTGGGGCATTTGTCATCCCAAAGGGCATCTTCGTAAACTCATACAAGCCAAAAGGAGTCACAAATGCTGACCTCTTTCTAGCACTGGGAGTCAAGGGTACCTGTCAGTAACCCTTAGTAAGATCAATAGTGGTAAGATACTTAACCCCACCCAGCTACTCTAGGGCTTCATCTGTCCTAGATGTGGGGTAAGCATCTGACTTTGTGTGACTATTTAATTTCCTCTAGTCCACACAGAATCTGGGGCTGCCATCCTTCTTTGGTACCAGCAGCACTGGGGAGGCCCAGAGACTGCTGGACTCCTGAATTACCTAGTTCCAACATTTCCTGTATCTCCTCCCTCAGAGTCTGTTTGAATCTCTCAGGCACCCTATAAGGGGCGTGCTTAATAGGCCTTTGGGATCCTGGATCCACAAGGTGCTGCACCAGGTGGTGGACCCTGGTTTCCCAGTGAACATGCCCACAAACTCCTGTAATACTGCTCAGATTTCTCAGACCTGGGTAGGGGATAGCTGCTGGGACATTGCTACCCCTTCCACTGAGGTGTCAGTCTAAGCCTCACTGAGGACATCACTCACCAGATCCCTGTTACACTCCTCTTGCCATCCACTGCAAATACTCAGCACAAAGGCCTCCCTATCATGGTAAGGTTTTATCATGGTAACATGGTACAATTTGTGGCCTTGCCTCCTGCCTAACAGTTCTACCATGCAGTTAACATCACTCAACTTATTTACCACTTTATAGGGTCCCTCCCAAGCTGCTTCTTGTTGTGTCTGACAGGAATGAAAACCATTACCTGCTGCTCTACAGCATACCCTCTAGCTTGAGCACTCCTGTCATACCAGACCTTTTTCTGCTGTTGGCCTTCTGCCAGGTTCTCCTGGGCCAAGCTCATGAGTTCCCTGAGCCTTTTCCTGAAGTTTAGGACATATGCCACAACAGGCTCCTTGTGAGATTTACACTTACCCTCCCACTCATCTCAAATCAAATCTAGAGGTCCCCTCACCCTATGCCCATGCCGCAACTCAAAGGGTGAAAAAAATGTGGATTCCTGGGGAACCTCTCTGTAAGCAAACAACAGATGGGGCAAATATTTGTCCCACTCCCTCTTAAACTGGTCTGCAAATGCTAGTAACATCATCTTGAGTGTAGAGTTTAACCTTTCAAGAAGATCATTAGTCTGAGGATGGTAGGTGGTGGTCTTTAGGTGCTTCACCCCACAGTACTTCCACAGACAAGCCAGCAGGCCTGACATGAAATTGGAACTTCTGTCAGTGAGTATTTCTTTTGGGAAACCCACCCTGCTGAAAATCTCAAACAAAACATTCCCACCTCTTCTGCCTCAATAGAGAACAGAGCCACCGCCTTGGGGTATCTGGTAGCATAATCTACTACCACTAGGATATATTTTTTCCCTGTGGAACTTGGGGTACTCAGAGGCCCTACAATATCCATAGCTACCCTCTGAAATGGCTCCTCAATCACAGGCAAAGGCATCAAAGTAGCTTTCACCTTGTTTCCTGCTTTGCCTACCTTTTGGCACTGCTCACAGGTCCTGCAGTATCCTGTTACATCTCTGGAAATCCCAGGCCAATAAAAGTTCTGCATAATACATCTCTTTGTACGTTTTATGCCTATATGACCTGCAAAGGGAATATCATGGGATATGGCTAGAAGTGCCAGATGGTAGGGTCTGGGCACTACCAACTGCTGTATTCTGTCACCCCCTGGCTCTCCCTCAGGTGTCCATTCTCTATACAGTAACCCTTTGTCCCAGTATACAGATCCTCCTTTTCCTTGAAAATCAGATGCCTCATTAGCTACCTCCCTCAGGCCTTATAATGTAGGGTCTGAGATCTGAGCCTGTCTCAACTCTATCTTAGTAACCTTTTCCATCTCCCCTTCCACAGGAAGTCTGGTATCTTCTGAAAGCAGTGCCTCACTGTCAGCCTAGGTACTACTACTCACCTCTGCCCTTGCAGTCACTCTGTCCAAATGAACATCAGTACCCACAGGTAGACCAATAAAAAGAAAACCACCAAATACTGAATAAAATAATCCAATGCCAGTGAAGTCAAGTAGAAGAACGTAGTTCAACAAAAATAGCGTACAAACTGTTTTTATTTGACCGCTTTCGTAAAAAACTTCCTCAGAATAACCAAACCAGTACCAAAAACTCATTTAAATACATTAATTACTTAATTAATCAATACAAATGAACCAATAAGAACAAAAGTAGTGAACATCATTTAAAAAAACAGTGTTATTTTAAGAAAAGAAAGAAACTACTTTCTTTTTGTCACTAACTTGTAGTTTACGATTTTTTAAAAAACATTTTACATTAATAAATTCATTTAACCCAGGGGGCATGTCAGATTTTAATTTTATCTGCCACAAAGCTTCCCTTTGTTCCAAATAATTTTTAAGGTCACCTCCCCTAGGATCAAAAGAACATTCCTCTAAAATAGTAAATAAAAACTTTTTATATACAGCACAAACACAAGAATGTTTGTACAAAGCATTGGTCATGTCTCTACGTTTAATGGCATAATTATGTTCCTTAATGCGTGTACTCAATTTCCTGGTGGTCATTCCAACATAAAATGCTGGACAACCTGAACAAAATGAAATATATACCACTTTAGTGGTGTCACAATTAACCAAACCAGGTACTTCAATAGTATAAGGAATAGTACTCACTGATATATATGGACTAACCAAAATGAATCTGCAAGCGGTACATCTATGACAACAATGCATCCCATGTTTAACTGATATTATGTTTTACTTGTTTTTTACCATTTTGTAGAATGTTTTCAGATTATATTCATTACGAAAAACACATTTTGGTTTATCTCCTAGGACCAAAGAAATATCAGGATTACCTTTAATTATTTTCCAGTTATTTTCCAAAATGGAACATAAATCCTTACTGTCTGCGCTAATTTCAAAAAAGCAGGTTAAGGTGGATTTAAGTGGCTCTTTACGTTTAAAAACTGTTAACCCATTGGTATTGTTATATAAACTACATAAAATTGGGGGAAAATCTATATAACGTCTTTCAAAAATCCCATTGGCGGTATCAACCAAACTAGAAATGTCATAACCTCTTTTTAAAAATAAATCAATAATGAAATCAAATTCAACAATCAAATCCTCATCTCTAGTCGTCATACGACTTGCCCTTATAAATTGTCCCTTAGGAATGTTATTAATCATATGCTTTGGGTGTCCACTGGAATAATGCAAGTACCCATTTGTAAAAGTATTTTTACGATGTATATTACTCTGAAATTTATTCTCCGTGTCGTCCCACCATAGATGGACATCCAAAATTAACGACACTTCCAACATCTCCTTTTGTAAATTTTAGAAATTCAGAAAAAGAATTAATAAAATCCATGAATGGATCAACTATTTCAAGTCCCCCATGTAAAATAAAAACCAAATCATCAACAAACCGACAGTAGAATTTAACCTTAAATTTTTCTTCTAATAAAGGAATTATTTCACTTTCCCACCAAGCCATCACTGTGTTGGCGTAAGCAGGGGCCGCCGGTGAGCCCATCGCTACGCCTTTTATCTGTTTAAAGTATTGATCTCCAAACAGAAAAAAGTTGTTATCCAAAATAATTTCAAGTAATGAACAAATGGTGTTAATAATGGAGGTGGAAAAAGCTCTTTTCTTACATAGAAAACTACGTACAGCCTCTATTCCTTGATCATGGGGAATACATGTAAAAAGCGACACTACGTCGATGGTAATGATAATGTGGGTATCAACAACAAAGGTATAGTTGTCCAAAAAACCTTTTAATTTACTAAGGAAATGCCAAGAATCTTTGACATAAGAGGATTGGCATTCCAACAATGGTCCCAACATTGAATCAATAACTAAGGCAATACCTTCCGTAACTGAATGAGGGGCAGCAACAATGGGTCTAAACGGAGGTTCCAAAATGTTTTATGAGTTTTCGGAATTCCGAAAATGACACCAATTTTTGGCTCAGAAATCACACAAAATTCATATAAGTCAAATGCTATTTGACCAGACATTAAAAAATCATATAAAAAGAAATGTATCTTTTTAAATTGGGTATGTATGAAGTACAAGGGGACAGATTCATATTCAGATTCATTATTTAATAAATCCATCATACATTTTCTATATCTATCTTGTGTCATAATGACAATGTTTGACCCCTTGTCACTTTTCATAAATCTCAATTCGTCAGTTAATTTCTGTAAATCTAATAAGGCTGACCTCTCAATAGTTGTCAAATTATAATCAATATGTATGTTCTTCTTGATAAGATGTTTATTAACATCTTGAATACATTGCTCTTGAAATATTTTTAAAGTTTGATGTAAAGTGGGATTATAAATGGAAGGTTTAACAAGGCATTTACTTGTGTCATCAATGTTATTAAACAAATAGGTTAAATTTAACCTTCTAGTGAATTTCATAATATCAACCACTGTCTTACAGTAATTGCCTCGATGTGAAGGAACAAAATTTAAACCTAGCTTTAACACCTTTAATTGAACATTGGAAAAAATGTGATCTGTTAAGTTTACAACGTTAAATAAATCCAAGTCATTAATTAAATTTCCTCCCCTGAGGACGTTGACCCCAAAAAAGTCCGACTGCGAGTAAAAACAGTCTTTTTGTTGTAGTTTCCTTGATTTCTTTTAGGTACAACACTAGGTCCTGAATCGGATGTAGAATTATTCTTAGTGTTGCCACCGGTAACATTAGCTGTGTCACACCTCAAAGGGTGTTGATCAAGATTGTCACTATTGGTCACTGCTGTTCCGACATTGTCACAAACAGCAAAATCTGCAGAACAGTCAGAATTACAAGTCACACTGTTACTATTACCATTAAGAGTCCGCGCATTATAGCCGTTTGATACCTTTTCTTTAAAGGTCTTATTCTGCTTCTCAACAACAGTATAGTCGATGTTATATTTATAAGAATTCTTGTAATTCTTATTAGGACGCAAGTTCGAACTAAATTTGTCCTTTAAACCTGTTTTTGCTGTCGTTTTTGCAAAATGATCAAAAGCAGTCTTGTTTTTAAATGAAGTTACATCCCGTGATATCTTCTGTTGTTTACGGAGTGTAACCTCACTAGAGTGTTTTTCAAGTTCACAAGAAAATTGATGCATTAACAAGTCAAACTTTTGTAAAGAAACGGCAGTCTTTAAGCGTTGCTCTAAATCGCTTATTTCACTTTTCAAATCAACTAACTTTTGTTTGTTGTTTTCAATCAATAACCTCAAGAAACAAATGCCAGACTCCGTAAAGAAAGTAACAAGGTCCTGAAAAAACGGACTGTTAGCATAAACACCATTGGGCCACTTAAAAAACATTAGCCCCTTCGGTATGATCTTTAACTCTATGCACCGCATAAAGTAACAATTCTCAATATTAACTGACCTGTATCTTTTCAATAAGCGCAACAAGTGTTCGTGTTGTGCACCAGAAAGATTTCCACAAATTTCATTTTGTTTAACGATGTTACCACCAAAAGGATTTTCAGTTAAGATGAGTAATTCATCTATAGAAGAACATTCCGTGTTCCTGGCGTGTAGATGGAGACCATCAGCGGGAAAACCAACGTCATCACCAGCCGCCTCGACATCTGCGATAGCGCCCAAATCGATCACTGTGTCCAACTCCTCGTAAGGCTCTAATGGTGAACTAAAACCTTGTTTGTTGGATGTACAAGGTTTTTTTGTAGCATTAGTAGCATTTTCAACCAGAAACTTCAAGGAACCTTTGATGTCGATCAGCGTAGACACAAGCAAACTGTTAATGTTATTTAAATTACTGTCACCACTACCGGGTGTAGGATGAATGGTAACATTCAACAACGGATCCTCTCCTACCTCAGTCATGGCAACACAAATAGACCAATAAAAAGAAAACCACCAAATACTGAATAAAATAATCCAATGCCAGTGAAGTCAAGTAGAAGAACGTAGTTCAACAAAAATAGCGTACAAACTGTTTTTATTTGACCGCTTTCGTAAAAAACTTCCTCAGAATAACCAAACCAGTACCAAAAACTCATTTAAATACATTAATTACTTAATTAATCAATACAAATGAACCAATAAGAACAAAAGTAGTGAACATCATTTAAAAAAACAGTGTTATTTTAAGAAAAGAAAGAAACTACTTTCTTTTTGTCACTAACTTGTAGTTTCTTTCTTTTCTTAAAATAACACTGTTTTTTTAAATGATGTTCACTACTTTTGTTCTTATTGGTTCATTTGTATTGATTAATTAAGTAATTATTGTATTTAAATGAGTTTTTGGTACTGGTTTGGTTATTCTGAGGAAGTTTTTTTAAAGCGGTCAAATAAAAACAGTTTGTACGCTATTTTTGTTGAACTACGTTCTTCTACTTGACTTCACTGGCATTGGATTATTTTATTCAGTATTTGGTGGTTTTCTTTTTATTGGTCTATTTGTGTTGCCATGACTGAGGTAGGAGAGGATCCGTTGTTGAATGTTACCATTCATCCTACACCCGGTAGTGGTGACAGTAATTTAAATAACATTAACAGTTTGCTGGTGTCTACGATCGACATCAAAGGTTCCTTGAAGTTCCTGGTTGAAAATGCTACTAATGCTACAAAAAAACCTTGTACATCCAACAAACAAGGTTTTAGTTCACCATTAGAGCCTTACGAGGAGTTGGACACAGTGATCGACTTGGGCGCATCGCAGATGTCGAGGCGCTGGTGATGACGCTGGTTTTCCCGCTGATGGTCTCCATCTACACGCCAGGAACACGGAATGTTCTTCTATAGACGAATTACTCGTCTTAACTGAAAATCCTTTTGGTGGTAACATCGTTAAACAAAATGAAATTTGTGGAAATCTTTCTGGTGCACAACACAACACTTGTTGCTTTATTGAAAAGGTACAGGTCAGTTAATATTGAGAATTGTTACTTTATGCTGCATAGAGTTAAAGATCATACCAAGGCTAATGTTTTTAAGTGTCCAATGGTGTTTATGCTAACAGTCCGTTTTCAGGACCTTGTTACTTTTACGGAGTCTGGCATTTGTTTCTTGAGGTTATTGATTGAAAACAACAAACAAAAGTTAGTTGATTTGAAAAGTGAAATAAGCGATTTAGAGCAACGCTTAAAGACTGCCGCTTTTACAAAAGTTTGACTTGTTAATGCATCAATTTTCTTGTGAACTTGAAAAACACTCTAGTGAGGTTACACTCCGTAAACAACAGAAGATATCACGGGATGTAACTTCATTTAAAAACAAGACTGCTTTTGATCATTTTGCAAAAACGACAGCAAAACAGGTTTAAAGGACAAATTTAGTTCGAACTTATTCTAATAAGAATTACAAGAATTCTTATAAATATAACATCGACTATACTGTTGTTGAGAAGCAGAATAAGACCTTTAAAGAAAAGGTATCAAACGGCTATAATGCGCGGACTCTTAATGGTAATAGTAACAGTGTGACTTGTAATTCTGACTGTTCTGCAGATTTTGCTGTTTGTGACAATGTCGGAACAGCAGTGACCAATAGTGACAATCTTGATCAACACCCTTTGAGGTGTGACACAGCTAATGTTACCGGTGGCAACACTAAGAATAATTCTACATCCGATTCAGGACCTAGTGTTGTACCTAAAAGAAATCAAGGAAACTACAACAAAAAGACTGTTTTACTAGTCGGACTTTTTTGGGGTCAACGTCCTCAGGGGAGGAAATTTAATTAATGACTTGGATTTATTTAACGTTGTAAACTTAACAGATCACATTTTTTCCGATGTTCAATTAAAGGTGTTAAAGCTAGGTTTGAATTTTGTTCCTTCACATCGAGGCAATTACTGTAAGACAGTGGTTGATATTATGAAATTCACTAGAAGGTTAAATTTAACCTATTTGTTTAATAACATTGATGACACAAGTAAATGCCTTGTTAAACCTTCCATTTATAATCCCACTTTACATCAAACTTTAAAAATATTTCAAGAGCAATGTATTCAAGATGTTAATAAACATCTTATCAAGAAGAACATACATATTGATTATAATTTGACAACTATTGAGAGGTCAGCCTTATTAGATTTACAGAAATTAACTGACGAATTGAGATTTATGAAAAGTGACAAGGGGTCAAACATTGTCATTATGACACAAGATAGATATAGGAAATGTATGATGGATTTATTAAATAATGAATCTGAATATGAATCTGTCCCCTTGTACTTCATACATACCCAATTTAAAAAGATACATTTCTTTTTATATGATTTTTTAATGTCTGGTCAAATAGCATTTGACTTATATGAATTTTGTGTGATTTCTGAGCCAAAAATTGGTGTCATTTTCGGAATTCCGAAAACTCATAAAAACATTTTGGAACCTCCGTTTAGACCCATTGTTGCTGCCCCTCATTCAGTTACGGAAGGTATTGCCTTAGTTATTGATTCAATGTTGGGACCATTGTTGGAATGCCAATCCTCTTATGTCAAAGATTCTTGGCATTTCCTTAGTAAATTAAAAGGTTTTTTGGACAACTATACCTTTGTTGTTGATACCCACATTATCATTACCATCGACGTAGTGTCGCTTTTTACATGTATTCCCCACGATCAAGGAATAGAGGCTGTACGTAGTTTTCTATGTAAGAAAAGAGCTTTTTCCACCTCCATTATTAACACCATTTGTTCATTACTTGAAATTATTTTGGATAACAACTTTTTTCTGTTTGGAGATCAATACTTTAAACAGATAAAAGGCGTAGCGATGGGCTCACCGGCGGCCCCTGCTTACGCCAACACAGTGATGGCTTGGTGGGAAAGTGAAATAATTCCTTTATTAGAAGAAAAATTTAAGGTTAAATTCTACTGTCGGTTTGTTGATGATTTGGTTTTTATTTTACATGGGGGACTTGAAATAGTTGATCCATTCATGGATTTTATTAATTCTTTTTCTGAATTTCTAAAATTTACAAAAGGAGATGTTGGAAGTGTCGTTAATTTTTTGGATGTCCATCTATGGTGGGACGACACGGAGAATAAATTTCAGAGTAATATACATCGTAAAAATACTTTTACAAATGGGTACTTGCATTATTCCAGTGGACACCCAAAGCATATGATTAATAACATTCCTAAGGGACAATTTATAAGGGCAAGTCGTATGACGACTAGAGATGAGGATTTGATTGTTGAATTTGATTTCATTATTGATTTATTTTTAAAAAGAGGTTATGACATTTCTAGTTTGGTTGATACCGCCAATGGGATTTTTGAAAGACGTTATATAGATTTTCCCCCAATTTTATGTAGTTTATATAACAATACCAATGGGTTAACAGTTTTTAAACGTAAAGAGCCACTTAAATCCACCTTAACCTGCTCTTTTGAAATGAGCGCAGACAGTAAGGATTTATGTTCCATTTTGGAAAATAACTGGAAAATAATTAAAGGTAATCCTGATATTTCTTTGGTCCTAGGAGATAAACCAAAATGTGTTTTTCGTAATGAATATAATCTGAAAAACATTCTACAAAATGGTAAAAAAACAAGTAAAAACATAATATCAGTTAAACATGGGATGCATTGTTGTCATAGATGTACCGCTTGCAGATTCATTTTGGTTAGTCCATATATATCAGTGAGTACTATTCCTTATACTATTGAAGTACCTGGTTTGGTTAATTGTGACACCACTAAAGTGGTATATATTTCATTTTGTTCAGGTTGTCCAGCATTTTATGTTGGAATGACCACCAGGAAATTGAGTACACGCATTAAGGAACATAATTATGCCATTAAACGTAGAGACATGACCAATGCTTTGTACAAACATTCTTGTGTTTGTGCTGTATATAAAAAGTTTTTATTTACTATTTTAGAGGAATGTTCTTTTGATCCTAGGGGAGGTGACCTTAAAAATTATTTGGAACAAAGGGAAGCTTTGTGGCAGATAAAATTAAAATCTGACATGCCCCCTGGGTTAAATGAATTTATTAATGTAAAATGTTTTTTAAAAAATCGTAAACTACAAGTTAGTGACAAAAAGAAAGTAGTTTCTTTCTTTTCTTAAAATAACACTGTTTTTTTAAATGATGTTCACTACTTTTGTTCTTATTGGTTCATTTGTATTGATTAATTAAGTAATTAATGTATTTAAATGAGTTTTTGGTACTGGTTTGGTTATTCTGAGGAAGTTTTTTACGAAAGCGGTCAAATAAAAACAGTTTGTACGCTATTTTTGTTGAACTACGTTCTTCTACTTGACTTCACTGGCATTGGATTATTTTATTCAGTACCCACAGGTAGCTGTGGCTCACCTTCAGTCTCAGAGCTACAGGGTAGCTCCCTCCCTGAAGTAACCATCTCACCAGTCCTGGCTGCAAGTGTGTGGTCTGTCTGGTTTCATCCAGGATACCAGACCCACATGCTCGTCTCCAAGCCTGACTGCATGTAACTGCATGCACACATGGTACTGCATTAGCAAAATCATTCCCTATCAGGACATCTGCAGGGATACCCTCAAACACACCTACTTGCTTGCTTTCTTTTCCACCTTCCCAGTCAAGGTGAACCATAGCCAAAGGTATTTGGAATGGGGTCCCTCCTAAAGCTCTTACTGGCGTAGACTGCCCAAGCAAGTAGTGCTCCTCTGTAACCATTGCAGGCTTCACAATGGTTAGGTAAAAGGCTGTGTCTCTCTTAACCATGGCCTCTTTCCCATTCACTACAATAGGATATAACCTCTTGTGGTAGTTTGGTACCCTTGTTGTCTCGAGACAACTTACTGCTGGCATTTTGTCATTCCCACTTACTGGCTCTCCCACCTTTTGTTCCCCACCTTGCCTCCATGGACATCTGTATGCTACGTGGCCCCACTGGTTGCATTTAAAACATTTAATCCGTGGTCCTGGACATGTACCTGGACTGTTGGCTTCCCCATGCTACTGGCAGACTGTGTTGGGGCAGTCTGGGCTGCCCACCATGGGTTTTCTTAGACCCATAAGCAGCACTGGGTGTCCCTTTCCTGTGCAGTGATGCCCTGCTAGCCAGAATAGGTCTCCCTTCTTCCCCAACTCACCTGCAGTAGTGCATTGTCTATCAGCTAACCAGATTCTCATGTCCTCAGGCAAAGTGCTAAGGGCCTGTTCCTTCACCAAAATGTCTGTCAGCCCTTCACAAGTGGTGACCTGACATCCACTCACCCAGCTATGAAAATAAGTGCTCAGTTCAGCAACATATTCACACACAGTTTCATCTGCCTTGCGTCTATGTTCACAAAACTTTTTCCTATAAGCTTCAGGTATTAACTTTAAGCATTCTAAAAGGCAGTTCTTTAAATTTAAAACATTCTAAAAGACAGTTCTTTACAACATTATAATTTAAACAATCAGTATCAGACAGTTTAGAAATTACAGTTATAGTTTTACCATGGAGTAAGAGGGTCAGGAACCATACCTAGAGCCCTTGGACAACATTATACTGCTTACACACCCCTCAAACATATGAAAGAAACTATCAAAATTATCCCCCTCTGTAAATTGTGGAAAAACTGTACTGACCTTTGTTGCTTCTGGGGTTTGGTTACTCCCCTCCCCATTACCTCAATGACTATAGCGGAGAGTAAGCATCACCTTTTCAAGTTGCCTCTGCCTCTCCTTCTCCTCAGCTTCCAGGTGTTGTAGTTTCTTATTTTCCTGAGCCTTCAGACATTGCAGGTTCTCATTTTCCTCAGTCTCTAGATGCCTCAGTCACTCTGCTGCCTCTATTTCTAAAAGCTTGGCCTCTAGCTGAAGTCTCTTTAACTCCAGATGGATTTTAAAGTCCTCTGGAAAGGTTGAGATGTTCATTTTCTGAGAGTTGTACATCTCCATGGCCAGTCTGATTGTTCTCCTAGTTGCTATTCTGTGATGGAGCTGTGACTAAAGCTGTAATCAATTTTGCTTTAGTCAGGTTGGCTTGCACTAGTCCTTTAGCCTGGCACATCTCAGCCAACTGGCTCCTTGTCAGCTTGCCATACTCATCTGCTGACATGCTTGTCTGCTCTCCCTGACTGACTAAACTAACAAAAAAATAAAACAATTGTGATATGAACTCTGAATGTTCACTGCATGGCTGATTGAGAGAACAAACTCCTTCAGTGACCACTGTACACAGACTGCAGGAATTCAATATCCACACCACTACAATACAATTAATATGTGATGTGGACTAACTCACCACTGTCAACCAATTACTATGTGATGTGGATATCCCACTACTGCCAAACAATTAATATGTGACTCCCCTGCACTGGTCCAGCAATCAAGGAGCCTCAATCCTCACCACAGTGAGGGACGTACACATTAGGAGGATGACAAGTACCACACAGTAAAGTACAATTTCCCTTAAGAGCATACAGAGAGCACATTCAGTCTTGGGGCTGGTTTCTCCCTTTCTCCAGATCCCCAGTAAAACTCCCCACTGGCACAGCTATAGAGTTGAGTCCTTAGCCAGGGTTCCAAGCCATGTCCTCCCAATACTCTCTCTGTCGCACCAGTGCTTTGTGTCCCTGCCCAAGAAGCTGACACACTCACACACACTTTATGATTTGATTTATACACAAACACATACCTGGGAAAGGCTGGTACAGGTTTACTAGCTATGCCTCCTTCTGCCCAGACCATAAGGTAGTTATCACTGCCACCAGAACCCCTTATCAACTACTTTAAGGATCTTCCCAAAGGGTGACCAATTCTACTGTGTAATGTTACCATTATCCAAATGGTAAGTGTGACCAAGAGCAAGGCTATTTAGGAGTGGCCTGTACAATGTTACCAAATACATATGTAAGTACTCTGAGAGCTTAAATATGTCTCACAAATATCAACCACAAAGATAGGTTTAAATATATTTAATAATAAATAATAAAAGAAGAAGACAAAACTCAATCAACACAGTAACTGCAGAGTTCAGAATGAATCACATGAAATATTTTAAAACAACATTGCAGGACAGTCTCAAATAAATACAGAAAACATCTAAACTAATCTTTACTATATTTCTAACTATATCTAAAATAAATTACTGTACCCTAGACTTACAGAGCAAGGCAAATGCAGATGATGGTGAGTGGATGTTGTCAGATCCAAAGAGAAATACAAAATGCACACAGTCTCTCTCTGAGAGAGTTCTTAAATTACCACCAAACATTACTGTGGGTCAGCTTACTCTTTGTCACCTGCCTTCAGTTCCCAGGCTAACAGATACTAACAGAATTTTAACATCTCTGGGTCAGAAGTACATATTTCTCAGAAGTTGAACTTGGAAGTCATAAAACAATTAAGCGTTTTTACATTTGAAACATACTAATTATTTATCTTTCAAGACAATAGAAAATCTTCTACCTCTAGATATCCTGTCTTCTTGCTGCATTGAAACTAATTTTTATAGCACGTTGTAAAGTATTTAATTTCAACTTATTTTCTTGAAGTTCTGTAAGTTAATCTTTTATGTTCCAGCAGGGTATGCTGTGGTTACATTCTTGAAGCTCAGTACATAACACAGTTCTGTATAAATCATATCAATATTCACAAATGACAAAGAATTATTTACAAAATTCCAGATAGCTGAGCTGGCAGTGTCACAGTCATGGTTGGAACAGCACCGGAAGGCATTTGAAAACCTCAAGCAAAATATTGCCACCCCACCTACGTTAAGATGCTGTGATGTGAATAAACCAGTTACTCTTTCCTGTGATGCTTCAAAATTTGGTCTCGAGGCAGTTATAATTCAAGAGGGCAGATAAGTAGCCTATGCATCTAGAACACTAACCCAAACTGAGATGCAGTATGCTCAAATTGAGAATGAGCTTTTGGCAATAGTATTTGCATGTTCCAAGTTTCATGATTATATTTATGGTTGAGCTATTCTGATTGAAACTGACGACCTCTAGTTACTATTCTAAAGAAGCCTATGCATTCCGCTCCAGCAAGATTATAAAGAATGATGCTCAAATCGCAAAAGTACAATTTCAAAATGGTCTACACAAAAGGCAAATTGCACTATCTGGTTGATACCCTGTTCAGATTGCTCAGAAATACAACAGAACTGCTTGACACAGAGAATATTTACTTTGAGGTGATGTCAGTGCATAATATTTCCACCACTAGACTTGATGAGTTAAGAGATCACACTCAGACTGATCCAATTTTACAAAAGCACAATCACTATATTAATGTCGGGTGGCCGTCAAAGCAATATAGTGTACCACCTGAAGTGCAAACATATTTTCCTTACAGAGATGAATTGTTGATGGAAGATGGCATTATTTTCAAAGGTCCTAAAATTGTTGTTCCTGCTTTCTTACAACAGGACTATATCCAGATTTTGAATCGTGTTCACCCAGGGTCCACATCCACTAAGAGAAGTGCTAGAAAATTAGTATTGGCCTTCATTACTGAAAGACATTGATTATGTACTTTCTTCTTGTTCGGTATGCAATAGCACTAAACTGCATTTGCAAAGAAAACCACTTCAGCAAATCCAGTTCCTGAACTACCTTGGTCTACTGTAGCATCTGATATCTTTGAGTGGAACAATCAACACTACTTAGTTTTGGTAGACTCTTTTTCAAATTGGTTTGAGATTGATTTACTACCTAACCTAACATCCACTGCTGTTATTACTAAGTTGAAACATCATTTCTCAGTTCATAGTAGTCCGCATAAACTTTTTTCTGACAATGGTACTCAACTTACTAGTCAGTTGTTTCAGAAATTTGCAAAAGCCTGGGACTTTATACATGTCACTAATAGTCCTGAATAACCTCCATCCAATGGTCTAGCTGAACAGGCAGTGCAGAGTGCAGAGCAGTTACTTGAAAGGTTAAAGTGTAACAATATCGATGTGTTCTTGAATTTGCTTAATCTCAGAAACATACCCCGTGACAATATTCTTGGCTCACCTGCTCAAAGACTACTTTCCAGGAAAACTAGAACTATGCTACTTATTTCTTCCAGTTTGTTGCAGCCTAAACCCAAAAACAATAAACACTTACCTCCATTCTTCTTTTCCTATCCCACACCACCTCCATACGTACTATATTCCACTCCCCAACTTCAACATTTTCCACATCACCCATTGCACCCCACACTAATAGTTTCTCTGACAACTCACCCTCTTTATTTTGCTTCCATACTTGGCACCTTACAAAAATTAGATCCTTTGTCATCATAATCAAACTAAAATTAATTTGTAACCCCCTCCATAGGCCTCTCTTTATTACTTAACATCCATCCATAATTACATGTCACTACCAGGCTCTTTCTCTATGTGGTGACATTCACTCCAACCCTGGACTAATCAACCATTCTGCCCAAAACCTTTCTTCTAATGCTAAGAACCTCTGCTTCACTACAATTAACATACGTAGTATCTGTAACAAAACCACTGAATTCCATGCCTGGCTCTCTCACTACTCCCCAGATATTGTAGCACTCACAGAGATGTGGCTAAAACCACATATTGCTAACACTGAAATAATCACTCAAGGATATAATATACATAGAAATGATCGGCTACATAAAAAAGGTGGAGGTGTTGCATTAATCGCTATTACACCATATGATAAACCTATACCAACATTCGTAAATATGGAATTATTACTAATTAATCTTCACATCAACAACAGAAAACAATTATGTATTGCTGTACTCTATATTCCCCCAGGTCAAAATATACCTACTCTGGAAAAATCTGCTATCCTGGACCCCCCCCCCGATATATCAAATGAAACCATCATTCTTGGTGACACAAATATAAACTGGCAAACTATCATCTCGGACTCACCAGTAAATAGTATTAACTTGCACAGGTTTACTCAACTCATCTCTAACCCCACTCGTAAGGTAAAAAAAGAAAACAAACAGAATTAACCCTAGAGTGGATACTCGTCTCACACCCTCAAAAAATTCCAAGGCAGGGACCCTACCCAATACCTTTAGTGACCATCTTCCTGCCTATACCCATAGAACTCAACTTCAAATAGAAAAACTGCATTGTCTAAGAACAACTAGGAATCTTACCCATTTCAATGAACAACTACTCTTAGAGTCTCTAAAAACCCATAGCTGGTCCCCTACCAAATTCCTATCACTGGATGAAGCAGTCAACTACTTCAATAAAGTCTTTTTAGATATTCTAGACAGTCTTGCCCCCACACGTACCAAAAGAATAAAGCCTAACCATGCCCCATGGCTAACTAAACAAACCAAACAATTACTTACCTCCAGGGATAAAGCCTGGAAGGAATGGCATAGAAATAGAACCCCACAACTTGAACTCAGATATAAACAACTCCGTAACAATGCCAAAAAGCAAGTCATCAATGATAAAAAAGCTATTTCTCCACTAAACTCACTACCCAATAAAATAACCCCAAATTGTTCTGGAACTCTGTTTCCTCTCTCCTAAATCCTGGTACTCAACACAACCCCTCCTCATCTCCTGACAAGACCCTCAAGAAATTGCCCAAGCCTTCAATTCTCATTTTATTGATACTATCCAAAAACTTGTTAATAATTTCTCTCTACAAACTAACAAAAGTATAATTGGCAACATAAACAACAATACACTCTCTAACCACTCCCCCACATCAGTTGCAATTCTAACAAATACCCATCCACTCCTCTGTTTACATTACAAAAGAGTACCTACCTCTCTAGTTCGTAAACTGCTCTCAAAACTAAAGCAATGCTCCCCTCTTCCGATGGCCTTCCAGCTGAATACCTAAAACTTGCAGCATATTCTATAGCTCTTCCAATTAGCATCCTTATTAACCAATCAATCTCTGAATCATATGTCACACAACTATGGAAAAAACTCAATTAGTACTCCCCTTCACAAAGGCTGTAACAGGAGTGATCTATCTAACTACAGGCCCATCTCCATACTTTCACCTCTATTTACAATTTTAGAAAAGTGTATTCATTCTCAATTGCTAAAACATCTCACAGACAATAACCTACTCACTCACAGACAATAACCTACTCACAACCACCCAACATGGTTTTTGGCCAGCACACAGCACAACAACAGCCTTACTGTCATTTACCAACACTGTATACAAAGCTCTTGATGCAGACTCGCTAACATCAGTGATCCTACTAGACCTGTCAAAACCTTTTGATATAGTGTCCCACTCAAAACTACTTTTACAACTTGAGACAGTAAACTGCTCCCCACTCACGCTATTCTGGTTCCATAACTATCTACACAACAGAAAACAATTTGTTAGATGGCAAAGTAAGCAATCCGATTACTTACTCAACAACACAGGCATTCCCCAAGGGTCTGTTCTTGGGCCCTTGCTTTTTAACATATTTATTAATAATCTCCATAAAGCATCACTGCAAAGTACACTCATTCAATACATGGATGATTCGACAATAATTACATCCTCTAACAACATCTCAGATGCCCTGATGTTAACACAAAATGCATTTACTTCCCATCAAATCCTGGCTTAACGAAACTCAACTGCTACTTAATCCCAAAAAAATCTAAACTTTTACTCTTCACAACCAAATCTCTAACTCTAGACTTTAAAATATTCTCTCAAAACAATACAGAAATTTTAAATTGTAAAAACAACCAAATAACTTGGCATCACAATTGATGGCAAACTATCCTTTGAGAATCAAATACTCAACTCAATCAAAAAGACCAATTTTAAGCATGGCAAACTCTATAGGCATAAATTCTATTTGGACAAGTCTACCAAGTTGAAAATAGCTAATAGTCTACTTCTACCCTTTCTCCTCTATGGTTGCCCCTTTTTCACTACTCTACACACATCTCCAAACTCCAGTCATGCTACTATAAAATAGCCAAGTTTGTCTCCAACATGCCAACTCAGACACATCATTGCCTGGCCATTAAATCTATAAACTGGTTTGAGTTCCCTCATTACCTACATTACTCCCAACTTACTCTCATCCACAAACTACTAAATAATCCAAACTTCTGGCCATCCCTTCAAACTATAATACAAACACACACCCCTACTCGGCATCTTAGGTCCTCTAACAAACAACTCTTAACCATAACTAAACCCAACAAAAGAGCTGGACAATGTCTCATACTATACTCTTTAAAAACATTTAAATTTGCACTAAAAGAACACTATGTCAATAACATTGTCTGTTCTTGTAGTCATATAATTAAACCACCTTAAATAGTTTGGCCACTATACACTACAAATAGTTTTACTGACTTAATTTAGTTGCAGTTTACACTATCTGTCTTCGTATCCAATCTCTTTTGCTTTCTTTATTTCTGTGGCTGAATAAACAGAAATGATTAAACAGCATTCTTACTTATGAGAATATATAAACATAATTACTAAAAATCTAACACACTGGGTTTATTTTCTTGTATTGTATACCATTATAATATGTATTTGTCTTGTATATCTACTTCAATTTGTATTGTGTAAAAACTTTCTTGACTTTCAAAGTTAAGCTGATGTTATGTAAAACTTTCTGTGATTGTATGGAGCTTTTCTCCCACGGCCTCCACTGAAAATGGGTCATTGGCCCAGTGGACTTTCCCGGTCAGCAGATGTCAATAAATAATAAATAAAACCATCAAGGTTCAATTGTTTAAGAAGCGTAATATCCAGAAATCTAGTTATGACAGATCGAGCAGATTACTTCATCCTTTAATGAAGGAGAGACGGTACGAATTCAGACAACAAAAGGATTTGATCGAATAGGACAGATTACAGGTATCTGTGCCAAGCCGAGATCCTACTTGGTAGGCTCCAAGGGTGTAGAGTATAGGAGGAACCACAAACATCTTCTTCCTGTACCAGAATCATCATCATCTTTGCAATCACAACATTGTTTCTGTGATGCAGGTCCTAAGTCTAAGAATGAATCAGACACTGTTTCCAGACCAGAATGTGTTCAAAATTCTAATTCCATTCCAGAAAATTATTTGAGCATTCCACGGGTCAATCATTTTACAGAAACTGTTCCAGTTGCTTAAGCTAATTCCCAGTTTTATGTCACATGAAATGGATGAGTATCTAAGCCTAGTGTGAAATACACAGCAACGTGGACTTGATTGTATATACATGTGTATTTAGTATTGTATAATGCATGACTAAGGATTACCTGTGATTTTTGCATGCCAAATAGTCTCATAACAATTGTATGATCTATTTCTCAAAGAGGGAGGATGTAGATTAGAGCGCAAGTGTGTGCGTGCTATATCTTTAAGGAGCATGCGAGGCTGTATGTGCACGTATAAATTACAGACAAGTGCAATCCCTAGTGCCATTTTGAAGGAGCAGCCAGAGAGAGAGCATGCATGATCACAGTTGTTAGTTTGTACATAAATTACTTAAGTTAAAGTCAGTAAGCCTCTATAGTAATGTGTTTGTATAAAATAAAGTTGCTTAAACAGAACCCAAAAAGACTCATCTATTGTGTCCTAGATAGGAGAGCGACAGGTATAAATCCTTATGTCACCTGGTGGACAGTCAGGTGACTCACAGATAGGACCCAGGAAGTTAGAACTGGGAAATCCACCTCTACAAGGAGGCCAGCCATAAGCAGAGTTCCTCAGGGATCGGTCCTGGGACCACTTCTTTTTGGAATTTACTTCTCTGAAGTCAAGGCCAATGTCAATGGCCTCTGGCTGACTAAATTTGCATATGATTGCAAATTAGGAGCAGTCATAGAATCCCCTGCCAACACAAATATTCACCAGGAAGAAACTAAGAGAAAAATGGGATGAAACACTCACAAACACTAAAAAAAAAAAAAAAACAAAGTGTTTCGAGCATCTTAAAGGACATAAGTACAAGAATCCATTGTAAAGCTTGTTAAAGCCTTTAATGTTAAAAATTATGTTTGTTGAGCACTTTTGTCATGTAAAATACAAGACTGTATCAGAACAAAGCAGAAGTGATAAAATCTTCATTTAAATACATCACCTGGCCAATCATCTTGTTAGCCTACCCAGCTACATTTCAAAATCTTAAAGACATATGTTCCATTATTTAAAAACATACTTGTGTTAAACCATCACAAAGAAATATTTTTTATAAATAAAAAAATCCTTGTAGGCCATATATACATTTTAATATCATACATTAATAACCATAAAAATCTTTTGAATCTGTAAAATGTAGAAATATAAAAATATATAAAATATAAAATAGCTACAGCTTTGCTGCCCTCATCTTCAAAACTGCAGGAATTGATATGGACTCATTAAGCCCGGGGGGGGGGGGACTGTGGGCATTAAGCCTAGGTTGCCAGTACACTTTCCTGTAATCCAGCTTGGCCTCTCAGTCACCACCCCTGGGGCATTTTGTAATTATATTGCTAATACAGAATTTGAATTTGTCAAATATCCCACATTTTTCACTATGTTTATAGTGGCTGTTAGTGCATCCTATGAAGATGTCATTTTTTGAACATCCTCTCTGTTTTCACATCATTAAACCTGGGCAAGAGGTACACTTAGCCAAGTAGACTACACCTCTGGACTAACAGTTACCTTCATGTTATTTCACAGTGGTACTTGGCCCCCCAATGTTATTGTTTCTCCCTCAAAAATACAAGTGCAGTATTTACGATGACCACATTTTCTTGTGCCAGTACTTATTTTGTATTGCCTCAGCCTCTTTCAAGGTTGTTCTCCAACATCCCTTTTAAATTCTGGGGTGTCTTAAAACAAACAGTGGCTTGTCCCACAGAAGATGGGAAATACTGCTATCTGTTCTTAATAACCTCCAGTTCTTACAAATAATTCTTTTAAGGTCTTCTGAACCTGAGTTATGTTGAATAACCAAAGGCCTTTCAAATCCTGTATTCAGTGTTGTGTTGTCACCGTTCTGTGCATAAAATTCTTTATTACCTAATAAGGGTTTGTATTTTGTACTCCATTTACTCATAATATCCTGAAAGACCTCTTCTATGAGCCTTCAAGGGGTACCACTCTTTAAGAACATTGCCTTCAATTTATTAGTCTCCTCTGTCAAAACTGTTTTGTCTGAGATCATATGTAAAAGCCTAATACATTGCCCTCTGATGAAGATTTTTTTATACTTGAAAGGGGTGATGGCTATGAAAGTGTAAACAGGCATTGCTGAATGTTGGCTTCCTATATATGTTTGACCTAAAGCCACTGTGGTTAACAGAGATAAAAGTGTCTAAAAAATTGATCCCCTTTTACATAATGAAAGCACTCAACAAACATTGTTTTTAACATTAAAGGATTTAACAAGGGTTACAGGAGATTCTTGTACTTACATCTTTTAAGCTGCTTGAAACACTAGACAAATAGTTGGAGTCAGAGCCATGGACTAAAACTAAACGTCAAGAAATGCTTAATAGGTCACCCCCCCCCCCCGGTAACCCCTAAGAGTTGATCCACTAGTTAGGGACTTGTGAATACACATAGTAATTTAGTCTTTGACCGTCACATGCCTACAGTAATGAAGAAATAATTCTGTGTTGTGCAACATATAAACAAAGGTATGGCATTTGGGTCCAAGTAAGTCATTGTTCAACTATATTCATCATTCATCAGACCTATCATTGAGTACAATGCCCCCCTTTGGTATGTACCTAACCAGGCACATCCAACAATTGATACATCCACAGAAATTCCTCACTAAAATAATACAGGGCGTAAGTAACATGTCCTATGCAGACCACCTCAAGGCTGTTGAGAGGAGATCTATGCATGGCATACGAGGTATTGCCTTATCCCACCCTGATGGGCCTCCTGCATGTCAGCAAAACAAACCGCACCAGAATTACCCATTCTAAAGCCTCAGATCTTGCTTTTGATATAAATAAGATCTGTTGGAGAGTCAGGTATGTATCCCAGAGAGTACCCCTTCTCTGGAACAGACTCCCCATCCATGTGAAGTAGAGTTCCTTCCTAACCCAGTTCAAGTGTAACTTATATAACTGGATGGGGAACAGAAAATTCATCCCTGGCTTGGTGCCTATGTCTCTAATGGATAGAAGCAGCCTGTAAATGGTTCATCTTCCAGGCTCCTGCTTGAAAATTTTTCATCTCCAAAGCCTTTGCTTACACTTATCAAGGGTGACAGAACTTATCAGAGATTTGGGATGTATGGCTAGGCTTAAAAAGGCCCTTGTGGTCATTAGCCAATTAAACACATATGAAGCTGTGAACCTAAAAAAGCTTCATCAGGCACAATCTAGTACCAAACAGGTATTCAATGTGTATCCACTAATCCCTAAACTGTGTAAATAGAGCAGCAGATCCTTTTAACAAAAGATGCCAGATACCACCAGAAAGCTTCACTGGCTGCATTCTAGTAACAAAGTGGTATTCAGTGTAAACAGACTTACTATATATTATTTGCATCCCTAAAATCCAGACATATTTGGCAACATACAAGTTGACAGACACCATATTCTGTGAATGAGGGATAGAATAGTGGTACCACCCATATAAGGGAGCCCCAGCAGTCATTTAGGTCAGCAACAAATTCAAAGCATATAGCTGTAAGAAATCAAAAACTCTGAAACATATTGAGTATTTTGTTAAAGAACATTGTACACCAGGCAAAGCTTTACAGTTCCACTAGCTATCACAAGATGGAAAGAGGTGGTGACCTACCATCATGTTTTACACAATACCCTAATAATGAGCCATTTCAACTACCCCACCATTAACTGGGAAAACTACTCATGTACCAATTCTTTTGTGCAACATTTTCTGGAATTCATAAATTCCAACATCTTGGATCAACTTATCCACACCCCCACCAGTTGCAGTAATATCCTAGACCTGGTCATTACCAACATGGGCGACCAGTGTTCCACACCAGAGGTCAATTCCTCATTGGTCAGATCCGACCACAAGCTAATTAGCCTAGACATCCACATCCCGCCCCCACCCACCCCACCCCCCATTAGGGAAACCACCGTAAAAAATTTCTCCAAAGCCAAATTCATGCTTCTTAAGACAGAAGAGGCAAACTTCACGACACCCATGCAGATGGACAATAGAGGTATGACTGCTGAATCCTACATAAATGCACTTTATAAGCACTTACACGAGTGCATGGATCGTGCAATCCCTAACAAAACCAAGATGCTATCCTCCAAAAAAAAGGAAGCCAGTCTGGTGGTCCCCTGCCATAAACAAACTCTACAACAGAAGAAAGAAACTGTTGTAAAAAAGAGTAAAATACCATGACTGGAAGAACTCCCTGGTCAGCCTCAGTAAAAAGCTGAGATCCCTCATAAAATCCTCCAAAGCTAGTTATGAAAACAAAATCGCCACTGATTCTAAAGACAACCACAAAGCATTCTATAGCTATGTCAAGGATCTCAATGGCAACACTCAGATCTGCTCTGAGTTACAGCACAATAGCATTAATGTACAGAACCAACTGATATTGCCAACATCCTGGCAGATAGGTTCAGTGCTAACTTTACCCCCCCTCACTCCATAAAGGGCACATCTCTATACTGGAGGAATGCAAAGTTCCTGTAATCACGGCTGCACAGGTAAAAACCACACACTCCAAAGCCAAGAACACAGCATCCATGTCACCTGACAACATCCCAGGCTGCGTTTTACATGAACTACAGAATGAACTGGCACCCCACCTAAGCACCATGTTCAATCATAGCCTCACCTCAGGCTTTGTGCCCACTGAATGGCGCACAGCGACGGTTATCCCACTCCACAAAGGGGGAGCCACCACGGACCCTGGAAACTACTGCCCCATTAGTCTAAGAGCCTGGTCTGCAAGGCCATGGAATGTATCATCATGGAACTTATAAACAAAGACATTGGTAATCTCCAAACTCTGGAACCCACCCAGTTCAGGTTTGTAAAAGGCAGATCATGTCTTCTAAACCTGATTGACTTCTTTGAAGCAGTCACCAAAGCTGTAGACGAGGGTAAGGTGGTTCACACAGCCTATCTAGATCTTGCCAAGGCTTTTGACAGCATCTCTCACTCTGGAATTATAGATAAACTCACTAAACTAGGTATAAATCCCTATGTCACAAGATGGGTTGCCAACTGGCTCACTGACAGAACCCACACTGTAAAAGTAGCAGACTCCAAATCCGACTTCAGACCAGTGACAAGTGGAGTACAACAGGGTTCAGTCCTGGGCCTTCTCCTGTTTGGTATCTACTTTTCTGAAGTACAGGCTAACACAGAAGGTCTTTGGCTAATGAAGTTCGCAGATGACTGCAAACTAGGAGCCATAATTGAAAGTCCTAACCATGTGGGCATTCTCCAAAAGGGCCTCACCAAGACAGATGCCTGGTGTCAAAGCCATGGCGTCAAGCTCAATGCCAAAAAGTGCATTGTCATCCCCTTTGGTAAAAATTCTGTACCCATGAGTTACCACATAGGTGGTAGTCTACTTAACACCAAAAGCGTGATAAGAGACCTTGGGACACTGGTGGACAGTAGTCTCTCCTTTGATAATCACATCGCCACAGTAATCAGGAAATCCTTCTACGTGGCACACCTCATCACAAAAGGTTTCTCATCCAGGAAAAAACAGGTCATGTTCCCCTCTACTCATCACTCATTAGACCAGGGACATTGGGAGGCATATGCACTGTACTGATTTCAGTACAACTTCTTTAGAAGAGAGGGTAGCTTTTTTAACTAAAAAAATTACAAACAGCGTTGGCTCCTTTAAGGATGCTTGCTGGGTGTTGTGGTGAAGGCGAACGGGAGCTCACATCACGTCATGTCCGGCTGGCTGCGAGCAGGACATTAGCTTTAGCTTGAATGGAGCAATCATGGCTCCTTTAAGGATGCTGGGTGTTGTGGTGAAGGCGAATGGGAGCTCACGTCATGTCCGGCTGGCTGCGAGTGGGAAATTAGCTTGAATGGAGCAATTGTGAATGGATAGGACTGTGAGCGGGAAGCAGATCGGGAAAGTATGGAGCAATCAGGTGAATGGTTTATCAGGTAAGGAGAGTGTGTGTGAAACGGATCGGGAAATTATGGAGCAAGGAGAGTGTATGTGTGTGTGTGTGTGAAATGGATCGGGAAATTATGGCGCAAGGAGAGTGTGTGTGTGTGTGAAACGAAACAGGAAATTATGGAGCAAGGAGTGTGTGTGTGTGTGTGTGTGTGTGTGTGTGTGTGTGTGTGTGTGTGTGTGTGTGTGTGTGTGTGTGTGTGTGTGTGTGTGTAAATGCCCCCCCACATAATACAACAGGTGTTTAGGCTCAAACCCTGTGTGTGTGAAAATGCCCCCCCCCACATAATACAACAGGTGTTTAGGCTCAAACCCTGTGCCTTTGCTTCAGGGTAAGAAGAGCCTAAAGTCCCTAACCACCACCATTTCTGAACTTTGATCAGATTTTTATTTCTAACAGTTGTGAGCTATTGTGAGAACTGAAGTTGTATTCCCCAGCTGTGGTGAGAAGTGAGAACTGAAGTTTTATTCCCCCATTATTGTTTTTGTTGTTTGTCCATTTTTTTTGTGCTAAGGTGTGAAGTGAGAACTGAATTTGTATTCCCTCATTATTGACTTTGTTTGTCCAGGTTTTTTGTGCTAAGAGGTTGAGAGCTATCTAATAACCATTAAGTTACAGTCTTCCTATTTTTCAAACTGCTGATTTAACATAGTGGTATGTTGCACTGACTGTAGTGCATATGGTTCTGGGTTCAAGACATGCATGGTGGTAACACAGCATTTTATTCTAGCAACTTTCCAAAATTATACAAGCATTGTTTAAAATGTGTCCCTTTTTTTTGGGCTTTTGTCCCCCCCCAATAAATGTTAGCTTTTTCCAGATTTCTTGTGCTGCAAAGGTCAAATACAGCTGAGTGTCAAGTACATTTTACAAGGAGCTGAGAGCTGCAGGGGAACTAAAGTTTAGTGCTGCTTATGTTGAGTCTGCTTATATTGTTAATAGCACAACAGGTAGTGTACTTGCTTTTGATGCAGAAGGCTGTGTGTTCTTCTCCCACAGTAGGTAGTTGCATTTATGATACTGTACTGTGTTGTAAAGAGGGGTGGATGCTGTAGTCCTTTTTGGCGAAGATATCTAGTAGTAACTATGAACCTGTTATCAGTTTGCCATTCATTCCCTATTGCAATATTACTAGAGTATCACGTTTTTAATGCAGCATAGGCAATTTATTCCCCAAGGGCAACAGGCACATTATTTGTAGATGAAACAATGAAATATAAAGTTGTTTGCTACCAGCAACCTCTTCATTAGCTACAGATTTTTTTAATGTGTAATTGTGCAGATGGCTTTTACTAGTTCAGAGATTGTGCATATTTACTGATACTGGTGGATTGTAGAAGTTTGAGTAGACTTTTATGATGGAAATGTTCTGAATTGGGCTGTTTTGTCATTATTGGTGCATGCGTTTTGTTTCATTGTTTACTGGAAAAATGTTCAAAACAATAAATTTAAAATGCTGTCTAACAACTATACTGTATTGTACAAGGAATATAATTTAATACAATCAGGAAGGTGTATCAAAGAGCACGTGTATGTTCCATGTGCAAGGGGCCTATGATTTGAAAACAGCACAAAGTTAATCTTTATCTGCCACTGGCAAAATGTATTTTCTTTGAATGTGGGTTTCAATGCTGTTTCAATAAATATGAGTTTTAAGGGCAGAGAAGTTTTAATGCTAAGTCTACTTTCATTGTGAGACTGCATTGCTTTGTTTAGCAGAAATTTATTGGTGTTCGTGCTGTAAAATGCAAAATAAAACTTTTCTGGCAAATCATTTAGGAATGAAGTCACTAAATATTGACAGACATTAAGTTTCAGACGTCATAATCTTCAGAAAAATGAATGCTAAAGCAAGATATCAACTGTCTTAAGTTATACAAGATCAATTTTTAGTGCTGTTTGTATGTTCCCCCAATATATTTGGCCTTGTCCAGATTTCCTGCATTAAGAGGTTGAGAGGTACGTATAAATAAATCTCTTTATAGAATTAGGAATATCCAAACCTCTCAACTGTCCCCAATTTTGGCTCAAAATGTTGCTCTCCCCCCAATAATCCCTCCGCAAAATAGCAATTTTGGAAGAAAATGTGGAGGGTTTACAATTATAAATAACTGTAATGATCAGAGTTATACGTTACTTTTATTTCAGAAATGCATGTAGATTCTGTAATTTTGTCACATGCTCAAGTTAACTGTGCACATATTAAAATGGTGTCCCTTCTTTGACAGGTTCTCAGCTGTATTGTCTGGCAATTTTATATTTTTGCATCACATTTTTGGTTCGGTTTTCATAAAATTGCGTTTTTCTGGCAAATTAGTGGCAAATCATTAAAGACTGAAGTTAGAAAATAATGGCAGACATTTGAGTTTCAGATTTCATACCTTTCAGAAAATTTGTATTAAAGCAAGACCTACTACTATATTATTGTCTTTCTAAATTTATAAGAGCAATATTTAAAAAAAAATTTCTTTATTTTTGCGCCTTTGCCTTAGTTTTATTTATGGGTTTGTTGCTCTAAGAGGTTGAGAGGTGTGTGTGTGTGTGTGTGTGTGTGTGTGTGTGTGTGTGTGTGTGTGTGTGTGGTAGGTAGCATACCTCTCAACTGTCCAAAGTTTGCAGAATGTCCAGATTTTTGCCCCATATTTTTTGTCCGTTCCTCATAAATTTTGTGATTTTCTAGAAAATCATTGAAGGCTGAAGTTGCTAAATAATGACAGACATTTTGAGTTTCAGACTTCACGTCCTTTAGAAAAATTCATACTAGCACAAATCCTGTTATTCTAGCAACTTTCTCATACTAGCACAAATCCTGTTATTCTAGCAACTTTCTAAGTTCACGGGAGCATTTTTTTAATATATGTCCCTGTTTTTTTAGGCTTTGTCCATATTTCTTGCACTAAGAGGTAGGTGGGGTGTGTGTGAATGAAACACCCTAGTTAGGGGTAGCAGGTGGTTAGTAATTTACTCACGCTCAAAATCTGTACCTTAGTTATAGTAAACAAAAGCATGAATCCTCTACCCCAACTACCATGCTGCATTTTTCAAATAACTGACTTTCAGGTTCATTTTCAATTCAAGGAACCAAGTTTGAGTGAATCTATATTATATTACTGAAGAGGCATTACAGTGAATACCTCTTCATCGATACTAAAAGAGCGAACCGTGAATTACGAGAATGGCCGTAGCTTGGCTGGGGAGGGGGGGGGTAGCAGTTTGAGAGCTGTGAGTACAAATTTGAAAATCCTAGCTACACCCCTGCATTAGACCCATTATAGAGTACAACACCCCTTTTGGTATGTACCTCACAAGACATCTACAACAACTGGAAAGGCCGCAGAAATACCTCACAAAGAGGATTACTGGTCTCAAACAGATGCCCTACGTAGACCGCCTCAGAAAACTCCAGCTTTACTCCGTCGCATATCGCCTACTCTCTGCCTAACCCTGAGCTGTTGGACATACTCCACTTAAAGAAATCCTAATCCCTCCGAGCTACACGCTCTAGGGACCTAAACCTTGTCACCACAATAAACATAACATGCTGGAGGGATAGATTCCTGTCCCAGAGACTTCCCATACTCTGGAACAAACTACCTATCTATATCAAAGAAAGCTCCTCATTAGCACTCTTTAAGAAAAATCTTGATGACTGGATGGAAATAGGAAATTCAACCTGGGGATCACCTCTGTGGCTCTGCTTGACAGGGACACAGGAAAATAATTTTCTTGGGTGGCGAAAGCCAGGGTACCTTTTTGGCTAGGCTTGTATAGGCCCTAGGGCCGATAGCCTAGTTCCTACCTATGAACCTATGAACCTCAGAAGAAACACTGCAGATTTACTCTGGCATTCCAGAGCTGATGAAGTACCTCTACACTCTTCATCTTACCCCATTCCCACCCACATATAAATAAATACATAGCCAAGCAGCCCCTTCCAGCTACTGAATTTGCACTCCCACAACCATTCAGTTCTCAACAGCTATCCACAGCATGTCCTCACATTGTCTCAATCAATCCAACCTTACCACATCACACAATATTCCCTCCTTACTTAAACCTTTCCCTTCTACAATTTGCCACTCATCTAACATATCACTCCCTCTATAGTGCATCATCAGCACCCCTTAACACCTACATATTTACAACCACTGCTGCAACTCATTCCAGTAAAATTTACACTATTTACACTATGTCTCTTCCTTAACACCCCCAACACTTAAAGACAAATATGAAACTCAACAATCTCCCAAAAAGATCTAGGATGATTGGAACCCTGGCTGCTGCTAGTTGGTCTAGTTCTAATCCTGTGTCTACAGATCACTGATACTATTCCAGTAAATGCATACACTCAAGCTATACCAGCTCTTCCAATAAACATACAATAATCTTTTATTTCCTCTGCAGATGTTCAAGCTACATGCATGTTAAAACAAACTAACTTACATCACTACAAGACAACTTTGTATGCAAATCAACCTTTACATACACTAACCAGTATTTAAAAATTCTCAATGAGGTATGTATGCCAAAGCTCAAAATCAGAATCTCAGGTGTCATACATGTGAATCCTAGTCCTCACTTTAACCCACACCAAATTACATATACCCCATCCAGTAATCATAGTTCTAATTAATATAGCCACTAGTAACAACAAATGCTCCACTCTTAAATCCTGGTTCTTCAAAGAACAGCTCCATCTTTGCAATAACTAAAATGTGTCTAAAAGATGATCTGTGACACTGTACTTATATTATCAACACCTACCTCATGTAAAATGACAATGGACTAGGAAACAGACTGGGTGGTAAACTTTTATTACTAGCATAACAATACACTAATATAAATCTCAATGACATGATTAAATCACACATAACATTTAATTCTACCCTACACTGGCTAGCAACTACTCTTACATTAGCTTTTCACTCATTATCCACATTGGGGTAGCACAAATCCCACCAACAATAATGATTACAGCTCTCAACAACACAGTAAACAAAATGTACCCAAACAGAATTAAAGAGAGTGCCATCCTTCTAGTCAATTTCAGTACCAGTTTAGCAGGCACAAAAAGCTTTCACAATAGCAGCTTTTCATTGCAGGTCTCTACCAACTGGTTAACTATACAACCAAGCCAAACCCTACCACAAACAATAACTCCATGCTTGACCTTGTTATTACAAACATCCTTGCTTGATACACAAAAGTTACCATCCTACCCAACTCTCTAAATGACCTCTGTCCAGTAATCACTCACCGGATTTTCAAAACCTTCAAACTCCCTCCAAAATTATTTATTTGATAACCTCTCCAAGAAGACAGAAAAACTGAACTCCTCAACTCCCTTAATAACACTGACTGGAACCCATTCTATACAGAAAAGGACTCATTCCTCAATCAACTATCAAATATCCAAGACAAAATCTTCCCACAGACCATCAGGCAACTCATAGGGCAAAGATGCCCCTGGCTTAACAAAGAAATAATAACGTTCCTTAAGACATGGAAAACATGATAGAAAAAGACAATAGAAATAATAACTTATACCAAGAATACATTCCCATGAACAAACAGTGCAGAAGCTATACCATCTGACCAGCCCAAAACAATTCTGGTCTCATTTAGAGGTCTAATGGTCTGCACAACTGCTAAAGTCCGGATTAATTCCTCACACAAGAGTCTCTCCTTTGCTTTAGAACACCATGACCACCTGCTAACCTAAGTGAACTAAATAATTAAATCAAAGCCAGCTCTCCCAGACAAAGAGTTCTAGCATGTCCCCACTGTGCATACTACAAGCAATGGCTTGTACTTTGTACTTCTCAGAAATAACCCCTAAACAGGCCAAAAAGTGTTGGAAAAACTTAATAAAAACAGAAGCCACATTCAGTAAAATGCACCCATCTTTCCTATGGCTAGCATCAAACATAATACATGAAGCTTTAGTTTTTAACTATAATTTCTCACTAACAACAGGGATTGTACCCTTCCAAATCATGCTGTATTCATACCCTTACAAAAACAGCAAGGTGACAAATCACTAAAACATTAAAGACCCATTGCATACTTAGCCAGAATACTGCAGACTTTTACTGTGTAAATAAATGTATGACCACATTAATTCATATGGACTTCCGTGTGATACACAGCATGGTTTTGAAAATGAATTTAGTTCAGTGACTACCTTAAACCCAGTAACTAATATATGCAATAACAGAACAATAATCAAATCACAGCAGGACTTTTCTTAGATAGGAACTGAGAGTTTAAAACAGTCACAATCTCTTACAACATTCAATAAAAATGCTAAACTTTAAGGAATGGGTCATGACAGTCTTTGGGCAACAACCTTACCAAATGAACATTCCAAGAACTGGCAAATTAAGTCATGTTCAAAAGAGGAACACTAAACTGTAGCATTCCATCAGGCTCAATCCTTAGTATAACCCTGTTTACCCAATCTATACCTAACTCTGTATGCCAATGATATACTCATAACAAACTCAGAATAAATTAACAATTTGCAAAATCCAGCCAAATCCTAGCCAGATAAGCACTTTACTTGCTGCATTGCACTTGTTAATATTATTTTAAAGTGGTGTTGATTTTTATACATTGTTATTTGCTGGGATTCTGCACTTTTGATGCTTGTTTAAGTGATCTAAAAGTTGTAGATGTTTGGCCAGCACTTTCATGGGAGTGGTAACCTTGGCTTTTCTGTGGTTAGATTCACTAAAGAAACCTAAGAGTGCACTGTTGTGATTAGCTAGAGGGCTATTTTAGTTTACTTGTTGATTTTCTCTACATGTATAAAGTTGTTGCATTTGCATGATGCTTAGCATGCAGTGGCTGTTGTCAGTGTCTTGACATGTAGTTTGAATCTCAGTTTTCCCTATAAAATCAATCTGAATTTTCTGTAGAGCTTAGTTTTGTAACAAGAGGCTGCAGTGGTGCAGTGGCTAGAGTGTCACCTAACAGCAAGAGGTTCTCCGGTTCGATTCTTTGCTGGAGTGCCTTCTGTGTGGACTCTGCATGCCCTCCTTGCAGTCGACTGAATCTTTAAAGACATGCAGGTAGGTGCATTGTGAGTGTGTGTGTGTGTGTGTGCCTTCTTTGAAGGTTGGGCACCGGGCTGGCAACTCGACACCATATAAACACCACTGTCAATCAGTCTGCAGACTGGTGATCCGCTGTGGCGAGCCCTAACTGGGAAAAGCCGAAAGACATTGCTTGCTTAGTTTTATAACAAGCAACTGGTTTGTGTGTACAGGAGCACTGGCCCATGTGTTTAGACCTAGATTGTAGTCTTTACCCATATAACACCAAAGCAAGGCAGTTATAAAAGCCCCCTGTATCGTCCCCTCTTGTAGTTCACACAGTAAGTATCTGGAACCATGAAAATGCACTTTCCTATTATCTCTGTTGCCAGCTTGGTGAAAATAGGCATCTGAGACAATGTAGCAATTTTTTTTATAAATACTGACAACCACCTAATCCGTAAGTAAACTAATACAATGTATGAGAGATGTAGTTACAAAATATCACTAGAGGCAAGGGTGTCATATACAGGCCGTACTAATACCAAACAGGTTGTCAGAAGCACACTATACTACAATACAGACCAAACACATAGACAAACATTTGCTCAGTCTCTTAAATGTAATCTATCTAAACCTCAAAGGCCTCCCTGATGCAAACATTGCAACAAGTCCCCTCAACAACCTCGAAAACACTCAACTAATGCAGCACCCATCATGGATCATGAACCTATAACTCATGGTGTCTCAGCTTTTAAGCCCATAAGGCAAATCTCCTCACAATCCAGCATTCTAGTCATAGGAGATACACTGATGCACCACTCACCAAGCTGAGCAAAGAGAGAGACACAGTCAACTGCATATCAGGAGCCAGGATTCACCACATAATATATGAACTCAAGTACCTGCACTACAAGTAGACATATTACATAGTATACATGGGAGTAAACAACCTGAGGCATACTTCACTGAACCATAGGAAGAGAAAGAGATATGATGGAGCTCTCATAATGAGTATCTGAGGCAGGTATAGACCTATCCCTGAGCAGTATTTTACTTTCACCAAGAACGATGCCACAATATGAACACAAAATCATTGACTTCAACATTTGGCATAGCTCCTTGTGTCATTTGAAGAGAGTACAATATATTCCAAATGTTTTAGTTATAGGTGATTCTATAGTGAGACATACAAAGACCCCACTCACCAGATTAAATAAGGAGAAGGTTATGCTCCGCTGCCTCTCTGGTGCAAGGATTTGTCAGATCACACATGCACTCAGGTCTCTCAACAACAGGTATTGTTATAACTCCGTCATAGTTCATGTTTGTGTGAGTGACTTGAGATGTACCTCTCTGGACTATATGAAGAGAGACATGATTGAGCTCTCTGAATATGTGTCCCAGGTAGGTTTGTTTCTAGCTTTGAGCAGCATTTTACCCTCATCTAGGATGATGCCACAATATAAACAAAAAATGATTGACTTCAATAATTGGCTTAGTTTCTGGTGTCATTCTAAGGGGATCCAGTTCCTGTCATCCTGGGATGGCATGGTGAATAGACCATGCTGCTTTGCCAGAGATGGACATCACCTGGAACTTCTAGTCTTTTGGTTGGTGGCTAAAGCACTTGCCACCCCATAATGACTTTTGTAGGTAAGGTCACAAAAACAAAATTTCCGATGTGAAAATGTCAAACACAAAGAAACTAAAGGTCATACTACTAAACACTAGGAGTTTAAATCAGAAACCACACTCTCTGGAAGCACTCCTCTCCCTAGAATATGTTGACATCTGTACAGTCACAGAAACCTGGTTAAGGCCACATAAAGTACAGCAGCCTACCCCTCTATTAATTGAGAATGTTGTATGAGCCCAAACTCACTTGCACAGGGGTTCCTGGACTTTGTAAACTCAAATGCCCTGGAACAAATGGTGCACCACCCCACAAGGGACTCTAATATTCAGGACCTGGTCCTCACTAGTATGAGTGGCCGATGCAATGCCTCAAGTGTAGGGTGTGCACTGGTTAAATCTGACCATAAATCAGTCATTTTTGAAGTAGCAATAGCACCAGAACTCCCCAAAGGAGAAGCCAGTCTAAAAAACTTCTCCAAAGCTAGCTATACCTTCCTAAGGGATTGTATAATAGACTTCCAAGCTCTAGTTTCCATGGATGACACTGACAGCTATACTAAGGTATACACTGATACCCTGTGTATAGTGCTGTTATATCATCCTCAGATCTGGATATGATGGCCTGACTTATGAGGTGCATGACGTAGCCTTTCCATACCACTACAGATACTTGGTGGTCGAAGTTCAGATTGCTATCTATGTGTGTTCACAGGTCTTGCACCACTGGGTTTCAGTATAGGGGGAGTGCTGTCAATGCTGTAATTAGCAGAGAATTCCACTTTGCAGAAAGCCAAAATAATTACATATTTTTGAATTTATGTGTAGACCGTATGGCTTTGGTACCAATTATTTGTGTTCACCCCTTCTGTAGTATATTATCATCATTGCTGGACTTAATGATTTTACCCAATATGCAAAAATCAGCAAACTTGGTAAGTTAAAGGCCGTATACTTTATCCTGGACTGTCAAGGAATAGATTCTAAACAATAAAAGGCCAAGCACAGATTCTTGGAGTATGCCAATGGTGACAGCTCTACTGATAGAGGTTGATTCACAGTATGTGTTCTGTCAGTGAGACAGTTGGTTAACCATCTAGTGACATAAGGGTTAATCCCCAGATGGGAGAGTTTCTCAATGATACCTGAGTGGGGGATTATATCCAGCCCTAGACCAAATCAGGATAGGCAGTATGCACTGTCTTACCTTAATCCAGGCCTATCACACAGAATCAGTGTGCTGTGACAACTGAAGGACTACAGATTATGGGCAGTCATTGACTCCAACTGTGATATTAGTATAATACAGACAATATCAACACACATCAAAGATTGCTGCCACAGCCATGCCAGCACATGAGATGAAACAAAAATGGGAGGGATTGGGTACATTATGAAAACAAGTGCACAACCCAATGATAATGTAGACATCACACCCTATAAGCAGACCAACTCATATATTGACCTGCGTTCTTGGGTTGATGGTATGTGGAATGCCCTCCAGCATGTGACCACAGTACTGACTACTCCATGTACACCAGTCAACTAGCCTGTATTGATCATAATATTGCATACAGGTATAGCAGTGTCCCTCCTAACACCTCCAGCAGGTGTTACAGTGTTAGGGCAGTGTGCTCTATTACCCTCATAGATTGCCGTCATGTCATAATAGTTGTACAAGTGTGTTTGTGCAGAACCATTTATGATCAATCAGAATCATGTTATGTCAGAGACATGGGATTATTGGTGGTATTATTCTGATGTTGTCCATGACTGTGTGTGCTTCTTTTACTGTTGTCCATGAACCTGTAACTGTGTTCCACTTGTTGGAGACCTCTGCTGACATTGCACTCATATTTAGCAAATCAGTTTGCACAGCTTCAGAATATCCACCCTACCATGATTGTATATAACATCCCAGATGTCCTCTGCATTGTTCATGTAAGGATGTTTTATCTCACAAACACATCTTCTCCATTGTTATGTCACATTTTGTGACAGTCAGATAAAACATATTTTCACTGTGCAGTCTATACTGTATCATATTGCTATCTGATTAGAGTTCCTGCTACAGCTGTCTTCCATTGATATGCCCTCATCTGCTGTACATTATGATGTTTCACCTGTCCTCTTTCCCTGTGCTCATTCCTACAATTCATCTGTGTCTCTGTTCAATACATACACTTCCCATGGCTGTTTATTTTACATGGCAGTCCATGTACTCTTACAGATCATTTATAAAACTTTTGTACAGAATGCCTGGAATGGGATTTCACAATACTATGCACAATATATACTGTACTGTACTGTATTTGGACTATATGCATTACTATATGTTAAGCCCTGGTAATCACTGTGGCATTTCTACCTATAGAAAATGATTTAAGAAACAATATTCTTGTTTGTCAGAATGATATTCTTAAATGTTTTACACCTAATATTATTACTGACAAACTAGACCTACTGCAAGATAATATCATTTCCTATGAGAAACACTTGCAGCTTACTAAAGTTAAAAAGCTGCAAAGGGATCACAAAGATTTTCAAAATCAGCATGTTTTTTCTTGGCCAAGGGACTTTGCTGATAGAACGTGTGCAAGAAATGCAAATCTAGAGAGTAACCAATCAAATACGTCGAATCACAGCAGTAGCGTGATGTCTACAACTATTCGTTCTACAGCTAAGGCAGTTTCTTCGCATCAACAGCAAACTGCTGCATTAACCGATAATCTAAATAAATGTAACGAAGAAGCTTTAACATTTACAGCTTCAGTTAACACCCCTTCTTTAAATAAGCACGTTGTTTCTACTGATGTTAACAATATTAATATTCGTTCTACATCGCACACGTGTGGCTCTACTGAGAAGAACTTGTTTGGATTTGATAGATCCACTAACTTGCACAGCCCATTTTCAATGATGGAAATTAATGGTTCGGAAGTTTTTTTACAAATAAAAGACCCCCTACCGATCAAAGACTGCTCGAGGAACAGGTCAAGGAAAGGGAGTCTCCAGCAGCTTGCAAGTATGGACAGAAACCAATCAATGATAAAAAGGAGACGCTAATAACTACAGGTTTGATATTTAACATTTCATCTATTAATTTAACCAAAGAACAAACTTTGTTACTAAATAAAGGTCTGTCTTTTATTCCCTCAAAGAAAGCAGACCATGCTGAAATGCTTAAAGATCTAAGACTTTTAGGAAGATATCTGACTTTAAAAACTATTTTTTGTAATAGCAACAGTAATCCTACAAGTCTATACAAAAAACCTAGTACATATAGTCCAATCATTGATCCAGTGGTTCAGGCATTCATTAATGTCTGTGAAACAGATTTCAGACAGCTTTTTAATGAAGGAACTACGTTCAAGTTTTATAATATGACTAACAGTGATATTTTAGCTTTAAATAAATTAAGGAATATACAGTCAGTTGTTATCAAGTCAAATGATAAAGGTGGAGGGATTGTGGTCTAAGATAAAGATTTGTACATTAAGCAAGTGATGCTTTTATTAAATGATACTAATACCTATCAATGTATCTCAAAGCCCATTGCTAATAGCATTATGGAAAAAGTGTGTTTCTTAGTATTTGATCTCTTAATGACGGAGCTTATAGATGAATATTTGTTTAAATTTTTTAATGTGGCCCATCCACTAATTCCGTCAATATATGGGCTACCTAAAATACATAAGAACTATAGTACGCCACCTATGAGACCTATTGCAGCAGGCCATGGTTGGTGTACTGAGCCCCTAACTATCTTTTTAGAGAATAATCTACATACTGTTTTAGATACCTGTCATACTGTTTTGAAAGACTCTAAGTCATTTCTTGAGAGACTTTATGCTCGTCTGTTAACTATTGATAGTGATTACATCTTCGCTACACTAGATGTCGAGTCTCTTTTTACATGCATCCCTAATAATACAGGTATCGATATGGTTAGATAATTTTTAACTGTTAATAATTGCTTCTCAAATACTAAAGTTATGTTAATATGTGCACTTCTAGAAACTGTGCTTGAAAATAACACTTTTGTTTTTGAAAATGATGTATATTTACAAAAGGTTGGCATTGCGATGGGCACAGCCTGTGCCAACACATACGCCAACCTTGTCTTAGCACATTGGGAGCATACACATATTCTCACACCTATTAACAAATATTCTGATAATATTCTTTGGTATGTGTGCTTTGTGGATGACATTTTTTTGGAAGGGAGATTTATTAGAGTTGGATCATTTTGTTACCTTTATGCACAATACTACACACTTTCTTAAATTTACATGCAATCACTCTGATCGTCAGATCAAATTCCTTGATGTGCTACTTACAAAATCAGAACTTAATAATGTTTCTAGTAGTATTTATAAGAAGCAGATAAAAAAGAACACCCTTCTCCATAAAAGGAGCATACATCCCAAACACATTTCCAAAAATATGTTTAAAGGGCAAATTTTCAGGGTTTTACGGCTGTATAATAATGATATAGATGCTATCAAAGCTCTTATAGAACTGAAATCTGAATTTATAGAGAGAGGATATTTAGAAACTGAAACAGATAATATTATTGAAGAAGCATGGACACATAGATCCACCAGATGCAAACCATTCTTTAATATTGCTAGTGATAGACAAACGCTAGCCAAACCTTCAATTCATTCCTTAGACAGATTTAGAGTGGCTCTACAATATTCCAGTGATATTGATAGTTACTGTAATATTACTAAGACACACTGGAACATTTTAAGTGCCATTCCTAATTCTGTGAATATATTTGGCAGTACTCCATCATTCTCTTTTAGAAATAATAAATCACTCAGACAGCATCTTTGTCACAAATTCACACACTTCACAGGACCTATTTCTAGTAGGATAGGCATTTTCTCATGTAGAAATTGTTCTGCTTGTAAGTATATTTACAGTTATGCTTTTTATACACATCCTACTTGTCATTTTAAAATCTCTTTACATCATTATGCTGACTGTAAAACTGAAAATGTTATTTATTTTACTTTCTGTCAAGTATGCCATGCATATTATGTGGGGAAAATCAACAGGTCATTTAAATATAGAATTTTAGATCACAATAGAGACATTAGAAATAAGAAAGCAACTAATACACTAGCTACTCATGTCATGCATACAGACTCCTCACATGTTTTTAAGTTTTTAGTCTTACAAATTATTGATAATACCATTAGAGGTGGCGACCTAGAAAATCGGACAGAAGCTGATGAACAAAAATGGATTCTCTAACTTAATGCAGAGAAACCTCTTGGCTTAAATAATATGTCCTCTCTAAAACCTTTTTTAAAAGCACGACCTCTTATACATAAACATTAAATATGTATTATGTTTGTAACATATTTTAGATATTTTCTATGTTTTTTAAATATATATTTATTTGCTTATTTATTATACATGGACCAGTAGTTAATGTTTTACAAAGTTTTATTCTCAGTTGCTTTTGATGTGTATTTATTTCTCTAAATACCTAATTATATCACCTGATCTATGCATGGTACTATATAAGCAAATGCTTTTAGCTTTATTATTGTCTGATGAAGCGGCCTGTGAGTCATGAAAGCGCTTACCTTATTTTCATTCTGTTCTTTGTTTTTGTTATATATTAAAGTTTCTGCTTTGTAGGTTGTCTGCAGTTTTTGTTTTTATTCTTATTTCATATATTTTACTGCACCCAACTGCACTCTGTACTCATATATTTGCTCTTATTTAAGTTCACTATCCATGTTGGTTTACACAGTTTCCCGGCAGGAAACACTGTTGCCAGCCATGAAACCATATTTGATTACATTTAAACACAGTGCACAGCATGAATATGTAATTAGTGCTGCTGCTCACTGTGCAAACATGTAAACTCAGCGTAGGCTTCCTGTGAAGCCCGCACAGAGTTTATTAATCACAGGGACTGTCATTAGAAGTCATGGCATAATGACAAAAGTTAAGATGGAGTATGCTGAAAAAGATTCATTATGATTAGTATGACTTCAGAGGGGAGACTACACACTTTTGAAACCACAGAATCCAAAGAAAGCATACCCTCACTTTTTTCACAAGATATAATGTACAAATAACATAAGATCCATGCCGTTGCAATAAAAATAAGCACAATATGACAAGCTACTGCTTATTTTTCAGACAGTTTAACATTTAAAATTATAGACAGATGTGTAACTCTGAAAAGATTATGACATAATTACTGTTTATAACCCTAGAACAAGACATATATCTTGTAAAGAAAACAATATTACATATAATAAATACCAGAACTTGAAAATATTTAATTGCAGTTCATGATTCAAATGCATAACTATTATAAAATGTTTTATCTCCTATGCTAGGCCAATGACCTGTAAACGGGTTGTGCAGAAGTGCTACATATAGCACATACCACTAAAGCATACTGAAAATTGTCTATACAGTTTTCAAGTAATATTTACTAAAAAAAAAGACATGATTGCATCAGCTGTAAAGGGCTGTATCAAAGGCATTACAGTTTGATGAAAAATATGGAAATATTTGTTTTAACATTTTTTAACAGTTTTTCAAAAAGAAGGATACATTCAATGTTTGCAGATTTCTACCCTTGTTACCAACTAATTTCTGGAGTTGGTACTTAGTCCACAAGAATCTCTGGCCTGAAAAAAAGTTTCTCTGAACTCATATTAAGTATATATCAATTGGGGCCTAGATCAGAGAGTCACCCTTGAACTTATGTTACTCTACAAAGGACTGGTGTCTTGAATCCTTAATGCTGACCACTTCAGACATTCCAGAATGCAAGCCAACCATTGTCTGTTAAACATGAAGTGTGACTGCTCTCTAGTTCTTCTTTAAGTAGGCAATAATGCCTGACATGATGGGTTTTACTGGGGAAATAACAGATCACCCAGGGGTGTTGTGATGCCTGATGCAGCAGGTGAAGGGCCTCTTTACTTGGAAGGGCCATTATTTCTCCAATAACACCCACCCTGGAGAACATTATTGTGCTTAGAAAATTGGCTAAGCTGTTAAATTGGTTTGTATTTGTTTTACTATTAGTATATTTTTATATTTTTGATGCAAAATAGTTTCTTTGTCTACTGTTTCATAGTTACTATAGAGTACGTAATTGCTGTTGGCGGACATAATTTACATCCAAAACGCACACACACACACACACACACACACACACACACACACACACACACACACACACACACACACACACACACACACACACACATGCACTGAATACACACTAACAGATGTAGAAGCAGAAACAGTTTCTCACACATATGGAGAAACTCGTACATATGCACACAAGCACACACATGCAGAGACAGACTCACATACATAAACCCACACGTCACACACACACACACACACACACACACACACACACACACACACACACACACACACACACACACACACACACACACACACACACACACACACACACACACACATACACACACACACCAGTTACAACACCACTTTCTTTACTGTGTACATCCCAGATATTTTATTATCAAATGAATGACAAAATACATGCAGTGCAAAGGAATTCATCTCTTGATATCAATAACTCTCAACTTGTCTCTGACTTTGCATCATATTTCTGCTCTGTCCCTTAAAGCAAGTTTGATATTTTCATACTTTTTATTGCTCCAAAAAAGTATGTTGCCACAAAACCCCTTGTTCTATTAACTTAAGTGAATAAGAGTAATATTTAAACTTTTCCCTGAATTTGGTTCTGTATCATGCATTATTGTTGGTTTTATCCAGATTTCTTAAGCAAAGAAGTTAAGAACTATGGTCTCTCTCCCTCTCTCTCTCAAATGCACATACATTCTTGTCTTTCCATGTCTCTTCTCTCTCTCTCTCTCTCGCACACACACACACACACACACACACACACACACACACACACACACACACACACACACACCCTTCTAAAGCTAAACACTGCTTTTTAAGAGTTGCAGATAGCAAAGGAGAAAGAAATATAGCTCATTGCAGTTACTTGTGTTATTTTTGTTTTAATTTAATTTATTATTTAACTGACACTCATTAAGGGGTAACTTTTTAGTTAGTGAAAACAAGATGGCAGATTCTTGCTTTCAGTCATTGCTTCATGGAGACTTAATATGCTGCTGTGAAGCCATGGACTAGATGCACAGCTCTCCTTGTATAGTAATACCCTCTTGGAAAACATATATTTTCAAAGAAAGTATTACCATTGAGATCCACCCATTTTCTGATATTAAATAATTCTTTTAGGTTACAGCTGTGATTTGTTGTGGCTTCTTTCTGATCTTCTCACTGATTAGTTGGTGAATATTCCACAAATGTGATCTTAATGTCCTGATTTAGACTCCTCTAATATCTGAAGTAAAATAGTGATTTGGTGCCTACAAGTAATTTTCCAGCGGCTCCTAAATAAATATCATTTTTGGCAAGCAGTCTGTAAGTATTTTGTATGGGTTGCCTTTTATTTTAAGTGAGTTTCATTTCTATCAAGAGTCTTGTTTTATTAGTTTAACTTGTTGAAGTGCTGCTCCCATATACACTTTCTCAGGACTGTCTTAAAGAGCCATGTGTGTGTGCCGCCTACTGAAGCAGGAGTCACTTTCATGTGGGAGTCCATTAATGAAAATGTGCATCATCATCATCAAGGTGTGTCATGTTAATTTCATGTGTGCATGTTACCAGTGTATATATTACTCTACATGTTGTATATGTATAATACTATGTTGGCGTGTAATATCAGATCATATGAAATATGGGTCAGGTGATGTATTAATGTCTTTCTGTATTTAAATTATTCAGGCTGAGAGATGTATGACTGGGACCAGCACAGGCTAGACATGAAGTAGTAGCAACTGTGCATAAGGAGGCTGATCAAGCCACAGAGTGGGCAGTGAGGCCTCGCAGGAAGAATCTGAGGTACCAGGTCTTTTGGGCAGGGAACATGGAAGGACACACTCATCAGTAGTTTGATGACAGTGATGCTGTGGAAGAGGAAATGTGCCTCATTTTTGGGAAGATGGATGCTCCTCTAGTTGGTCTGGGAGATTTCCATTTGACCTGAATAATAGGCATGTCCAGTCTGAACTCTGGCCAACACATGTTGGTCAGAGAAGTTATACTTCCCAAGTATGATGCGGGGACATGTTAAGATGCACACATAAATTCCTTTTCCCTTTTCTTATATCTCTGGCAGCCCGTGGTAGAGCCCAAATAATAGGAGGTGGTGTCTGCCTTTCTCACTTTCCAGTGACCAACCAAGTACTTCACTGGTATTAGCACCACCTTTAACGTTGTTTTTATAGATGACAACCTGATCTCAGTAATTAGTTCAGACTCCTGATGCAGTGTCACTATCATGTCCACTACCTCCATTGCCAACATCATCACCAGCAATATCTAGACTGAGTGAACCACACCAGGCTAATGAAATGGTAGCCCAGGCCTGGATGCATATCACAATAAGGAGTGAGATGAGGTAATGTACATGTATAGCAGTAATTTGGCAGAGGAATTGTCTGTGGCTTTAAGTAGGGAGAACATATCTAGTAGGTATTACCATTCACCTTATTGTACATTATTTAAAGTTATGTTTTCTATACTTTTATCAGTGTATGTACTGTTCTTTAATCCTGCTGTATTCTTGGCATGTGGATGTGCTGGCATGAATGATATCTGTTCTGTACATATGGCAATTCTTTCACTATGTTCGCAGCTGTGCCACAAACATTTGATATGCACAGCTCGCATCTTGAATATGTGTTTCTTTGACCTTAAAGGTTTTAAATGGCATGCAGTGCACATGTAAGACAAACAGAATAATTAACAAATGGTATTGAAACCCATCTGTGGTTAACAATATTTTAGACGGAATAGTGATCAACCTAAGATCTTTTTGCTTCGCACCTACTGTTCTACCCCCTGTAATTAACCAAGATAACAATATCTTAATTTTTAACCTAAGAGTAAACTCAGGCTAATGATAAATAAATAACTCTTCCTGGACTTAACCAGTTGAAATTAGAAGGCAGTAAATGACACAGTTATAAAACCAAACCAAACCATGATGCATTTCTCAATTACCAAAATAGGATGCAATTAGTGAGTTCTACAGTATTATTAATTTCTGTATTCATGAACACATACTGGCAAGAGATAAATATGCAGGTAAATTCATGCCTTTGGTGGAATCACAAAACTAATGCAATATACAACAGAGTAAAGGTACTACTTAGCTTTCAGAAATTAACATAGTCATAAAAACAAGTCTAGATGATATAAAGTAGAGAAGCTGCTTTCTTTATGAGATCTTCCATATTTAAGTCTTAATTCAGCTTGATCTCAAATGTTAAAAGCAATAGAAAGATACTATTTAGTTTCACTGGAAAATTGTATGTGCAGCATGCTATCAATAAATGAGATAATTAACTATTCTCCAAACATTACGAATGTGCTTGCAGGAAAAAAAGACTTTATGATAAGCAAAGAGATACCATATGTCTGAGTACACAGGGAAATAAGGGAAATATAAAACTATAACTGTGTAATATAATAATACTTATATAACTGCAGACCTGATAACTGCTGCCACAAACAAAATGAAAAGCTTGCATTGCATTGGACTAGACGGCATACTAGGTGGTTTCTTATAAAAAATAAAAAAGCTGTGCTATTCCCCTATGGATCATATGAAACAAAATGTTATAATATGGACACATCCCTGACTTATGGTTAAGCGTTGTAATGGCACCAGTTTACAAAGAATTGTCCAAATCAAATCTAAACAATTTTTGGTCCAGCAGACTAAGCAATATTTTTTGTAAAAATTGTCGAAGTAGTTAAACCAGGGATTATTCAAAATTGCACAGGTGCCTTCTTCTCTTAGATCTAGAACAGTGTAATTTTGCCAAGGGGACATCTTGGGGCATTCTTTGAAGTCATAACATTAGCACCCTATGAAGCACTGATAGGGATGTCTTCTTATCTTGAATTTGCAGACTAACTTCCCTTAACTCATTTTTGCACATATTAATATACATTCTGAGTTTGGTAGCTTGATAAAATGGCAAATGTATCTGTTATGAAGTGGATGGCAAAATAAAAGAAAATGGCAGTCAAAAAGGCCATGTAAGCCTACAGCTGTCACCAAGGAATTTAGGTTCACATGTCTGAAGTCATTTAACATTTTCCAGTTAGCTTCTCAGAAAACTATGTAATGACGTAATCTACAACAGCATGCATTTAACTGAAGATTTTAAATATAAAAGGCACACACACACACACACACACACACACACACACACACACACACACACACACACACACACACACACACAAACATGCACACACACACACACACACACACACACTCAGTAGGCCTAAGTCTAATATGTGACATCAGCAAAACCTGCTGGAGAGACAGGTTTGTCTCCCAGAGGCTGCCCCATCTCTGAAATAGACTTCGCATACATGTCAAACAGAATACCTCGCTGACCCTCTTCAAGCGCAACCATGATGAGTGGATGGGAAACCACAAATTTGTCCGAGGGGTTCCACCTTTGTCCCTCATTGAAAGGGGTAACAGGTGCTGACTGAAGGTTCTTTTTGGGGGATAAATTCTTGGATAGGATTGTAAGAGCCCAAGGGCCATTAGCCTAGTAACCTCCTATGATTCTATGTATAGATGTACTGCTTCATGTATATTATTGCATGAGTCTAAATTTGGGGGGAGGGGGGTCAAAGTATGCATTCAGTGACCTAAAATCTTTTCCCTAGAGAGATATGTTAATTTTAGTTATGAAGATAAGTATATATACATAGATTGCTGTCAGTAGTTTAGTATTTCACCTGCAAAGTGATGACAAGTCACACAGCATCCCCTACAAGTGTAAATCAGGTATAATCTAGAATTTCAGACTGTGCCAGTATATTTACATTTTTATCTGGTACCCAATTGCCTATGTAAGAAAAAATAATATATACGCATTTTCTGTGAAATTAATCAAAATATATTTACAGTAAGGATGCTGTAAAATTAAATTAATATAACGTAATACTCATAAACAAATTAAGGGATGTTTCACTACTATATCCATAAAATATATCAAACACAAGTTTCAACCCTTTGCATCCATTGTCTGTCACAGCAAAATATGGTGTTTCTGAGAGGTTACACCTGCTTTGACTGTTAAGAGGTGAAATAAAGTAATGCTGCTACTTTTTTAACAAACATGCAAATCCAAAACACACTGTTAAGAGGTGATATAAAATAACGCTGATGCTCTTTTAACCAACATGTAAATTCTAAACACGCATGCAAATATGTGTGGAAAATAGTACTGACCCTGCCAAGTGGCTCAACAACTGTTTAACTGTGACTAAACACAGCATGGGATCCAGATGCTTTCATCCACAGGCTTCCTCCATAACTACAAATTATTGTCAGTTTGTTTATTATGTACCTCAGATGTCTGTTAAAGAGTGCATAATACACAGACAGACACACACACACACACACACACACACACACACACACACACACACACACACACACACACACACACACACTGGCCACATTGATATATGGCAACATATTTAACACAAGCACACACTAGTCCTGCCGAACTAGATCAATAACAGTATAACTGTGTTCAGATTGTAGCAGTTAGCAGCTTTCACCTACAGACCATCTATGTACCCACATATGCAGCTGCTTCATTTACTGTGTACAACTCAGATGCCCAATTATGATCAAATAAAAGTATTGACCAACAAATAAAAATATACTGGCCAAAGCAATATATTTCACCCTAAATGCCATCAAATCACTAGTGAGGTAAAACACTACTTCAAAATCTAAGTGGCCAAATTCATGGTGTAAACTGATGTGCAGTAGTGGCACAAATACATGCTACCCATAACCCAACAAGGATTACAGGAAAGGAAAAGGCAAATACAACAGAGTATATATTGCAAAAAGTGAATATGAGCATCTGTGATTGAGTAATGCAGATGGAGTATGCTTCCTGTACTTCTGGGGAAAATGGGCAATGGTAAGGATAACTATTCCTGATGTGTCTAGGTAGGAATCAAAGTATGCTTTCAGAAAATGTGTGAGTGAGTTTCAGAACTCTAGAGCAATGACTTACAGTAAGCTGCTTCACAGAGGGAAGTAGCTGCAAAAAAGAATTTTCAGATGTTGTTCCTAATGTTGCTGAATAAACTGTTAAAAACTGGGAGAGAGAGAAAAGGCTACTGGATCAGCTCTGCCTGCAGGGGCAAAAGCTCTTCATCTGTGTGCCATACCACTTAGCTCAAGAATCAGGGCCAAAGCAAGAAATAAAAATAATGGGGGACAAAAGTCCAAAATCAGGGCCAGGTTTTAAATATTGCTCTTATGTATTAGTTAACAGAGTAATTGTTTTACATTAGCATAAATTGTCTGAAGGATATGAGGTCTGAAACTCAACTATTCCACAATTTTGGTATTTAAATGTTTGTTTAGATTATGATCTGTTTTTTCAGCAATGCGTTCACTCCAGAAGGGGGGACTCATATCAACTCTAATTTCTCAACAAAATATCCCACCTTCTTACCCATGATATTTTGAAATGCATAATGATCCCACAAGCTGAGTATGTTCTTCCATTATAAATACACACTCTACTTAAAAAAAAGCTAAACTGTATAACTATTATTCAAGAGTTTGCAGAGTTTTTTGTCTCACTTCTGTCTTGATACACCGCTGTGCTACCTTACCAACATCCATTTGTTTAGCAGTTTAATAGAGGCTGACTGAGAGACTGTAATTCAATGATTTGACAGAAAACCTTGAATTTTATGAGCAACAAGCCAAAAACATGAGGCAAAATCAAGGACATTCTGCAAAATCAGTGACAGTTGAGAGCTATGTTTCTATGTCTACTTGCTTCAACTCCAGTCTGCTACCTTACCTGTCTTCATTTCTCCGTGATTATCCATTCACTCTGAAGAAAGGTGTTACTCACAGGTCTATGTTTAGCCTTTCAACGGACTAAACATCAAACAGCTAATTATCTAACTCAAATCAGTGAATGTTCATTCATTGAACATTCACTTCATCGAACTTGTGAGATAGGGAACGTAGCTAGTTGGCCAACACTTCCCCATCTCACTCATGGCAGTATTTCAACTCCCCTACATCCACCCTAACTATATATACCAACTCTGAGACTGCACTACAGTGGGGAAAAGGGGTTTGAAATAGTACCATGTGTGTGAGAGAAGTGTTGGGCATTTGATGATTATTCCATTCAATGACTAAACATAGACCTATTGTTCACTGCTCAGCTCAGCTCACTGCATAGCAGGATCCCATCCTAAGACTCTTTGCTGGTGCACTCAGTTCCAAGCTACTGTGTATGGTCCTCCATTCAATAGCTGTACCCATAAAAAAAGAAAAAAAAAACTTTCTTCATTAGAGGTGATTCTGGACTGCAGACATTTCTTCTTTTTAGGAGGCTCCGATCACCTTTATCTAATAAATTCTGATGACAGTTTGTCACTGGCTGGATTTGTACTGCAAACCAATAATAAGAGAGTAGAAATTGGAGCATGGCAACTTGCAATTGCCCTTTTGTGAATTCCTGGTGAATAATAATAATAGACTTATTATAAAATAATGATAATAATAATAATAATAATAATAATAATAATAATAATAATAATAACAATAATAATAATATATCCAGCACTCTGGCACTGGAGTACACACTGGGGAACATGTTTAAAGTCTGGGCATATGCCTCAGTATGTCCCAGTTTAGCACTATACATGCCTTTAATGTGAATAAATGTACCATCATTAGCCTTTGGGTAAAAGATGACAAAGTATGAGTACAAAATAAATGTATAAACTATTATAAACTAATTAAAATATAAGAAAAGTGGTGTACAAGTATCTAAATTATTAAGCAAACACAACTGGATCATATATGCTAGACATCTGGAAAGAAGAGTAATAAAATTACTTTATTCATATTATTAGTGCTTTGGAATTACTTGATTTTGAGATAAAATCCCTGTCTAAAGTAACTTGCTTAGTCTGCCAATTAAGCATTAACCAAACAAAGAAGACCCTTAAAAAGTCAGAATGCTTAAAATAGTGCAACCAATTCAAAATAAGTATAAGAAATTGGATAAGTAATAAATAACAAGTTATAAATAGTTGGGGATAAAATGGGAACTGATAAAATAAATTAGGTGACTACAATAACTTTTACGTTTTTCTTCATTATTCCCTTGGGTACTAATATATAATATTAAAAAACCTACCCGTTCCATTCTTGGATATGTTCCCCAATATAATACAGGTACAAGGACAAATGTAGGGACAAATCACTTGCTGGGTTCAATTAGTGAAGTGCCCTGCTAAACATCTCATTGCCATTAAATTAAAACAGTTTCAGTTGCTAAATCACATACAGGACAGGAACATGCAGTGAGTGACCCTTTTGTTTTAAGGAGATGAAATAACTCAAATAAATTAATCTGTCCTGAGAAATTAAGACAACTTATAAATAATGTTAAGGGTAGCTTTTAATATAGCTTTCACAACATAGTCCTTATTTACATATTTAAATTACCTAGTCAACATATGAGCATAATGTGTTATAAGATAAACTACGCTTTTTCTTTTGACTTACTCACGTTTGGATTTCAGGGCCTGTAATCAGCCTTACCACTTCTGACACCCCAGCACTGGCCCAATAATCAAGGAGCCTGAATCCTCACCACTGGCAACAGTGGGAGATTTACACAATGGGAGGATGACCAGTACACACACAGTAAAGTGCAATTTCCCTTAAGAGCACACAGAGATCACAGTCAGTCTGGGGCTGGTTTCTCCCTCTTTCTCCAGATCCCCAGTAAGACTCCCCACTGGCACAGCTATAGGGTTGAGATTACAGCTGAGTGGCCAAGCCAAAACCTCCAGCACCCTCTCTATCCCACCAGTGCTTTGTGTCCCTGCCCAAGTTGCTGACACACACACACTTCGAGGTTTGATTTACACACACACACACACACACACACACACACACACACACACACACACACACACACACACACACACACACACACATACCTGGGAAAGATTAGCACAGGTTTACTAGCTATGCCCCCTTCTGTCCAGTCTATAAGGTAGTTCCAGCTACCACCAGCCACCCTTATCAGCCACTATAAGGCCCTTAACAAAGGGTGTCCAATCCTACTGTGTAATGTTACTATTAATCCAAATGGTAGTCTGACCAAAAGCAAGGCTATTTAGGAATGGCCTGTACAGTGTCACCATAGAGATATGCAAGTACTCTAAGAGCTTAAATATGTCTCACAAATATCAGCCACAAAGATAGGCTTAAATATATTTAATAATACATAATAAAAGAACAAGACAATACACAGTAAATCAACACAGTAACTTCAGAGTTCAAAATCACATGAGATATATAAAACAACACTGCAGGACAGTCTCAAATAAATAAAGAAAACATCTAAGCTATACTTTACTATATTCCTGTCTGAATCTAAAAGAGTTACTATGCCCTAAAAACTTACCTACAGCAAGGCAAGTGCAGAAGGTGGTGAAGAGTGGATGTTTCCAGGTCAAAGACAAAGTACAAAATATACTCTCTCTGTCTGTCTTCCTCTCTGAGACAGTTCTTAACTTAAAATCAAATATTACTGCAGGGTTAGATAGGATGACATCACTTTTTGTCACCTGATTTTTGTTCCCAAGCTAACCCCCATGACATCACTTTTCGTCACCTGATTTTTGTTCCCAAGCTAACCCCCCTTTGTCAGAAACTAACAGAATGTAACATCTCTATGTGAAAAATATATATATTTCGGATGTTTGAAGACCCTGGAAGTCACAAAACAATAAAACACTTCTGCATCTTGAACCTAGTACTTATTTCTCTTCCAAGACAATACAAAAGCTTCTAGAGCTGGACATTGTGTCTGCTACTGAACTGAAACTGAGAGATAACTTGTATAGCATAATTATAAAACAATTTAATTTCAACTTATTTTCTTGAAGTTTTGCAAGTTAACCCTCTGTGTTCTAGTTTCTACAATTAAAACGTATACATCTATACCATTACAATAGTTTATATACATTTCTTTTCTAAGCCAGCATGGCATGCTGTGGTTACATTTAAGAAAAGTACTTTACACCTTTGCACACACTTCTGTATGAATCATATTCAGAAATGACATAGAATTATTTACAAAATTCCAGATAGCTGGGCTGGCAGTATTTCCTTTTGTGACATTTCTTCCCCCCCGAAAACTCAAACTAGTTTTTTAAGTGACCCTTGATAAACTCTGCTTGAGAGGGTTGACTATCTGGGAATATATTACCCCATTCCCTACCTTGACAGCACATCTGCATTGGCATTGCTAACCCCACTGTGGTGCTACACTGTCATATCATATGCCTGCAACCCTAGCCTCCACCTTAGTAACTTGGCATTTTGCTGGCTGGCTTGATGTAGCCATGTTAAGGGATTATGGTCTTTAAATACAGTAAATTTCCTTCCATACAAATAAAACTGAAGTTTCTGCAGTGCCCACACTATAGCTAGACATTCCTTTTCTACCGCTGCATAGCATTCCTCCCTGGATTGATGCCTATGACTGAGCCATACACTGGGTGCTCTTCTTCCTCTGAGGAGACCTGGCTGAGTACAGCCCCCACCCCATGGTTTGAAGCATCCACCTGCACAACAAATTATTGGCTGTAATCTGCACTGGCTAACACAGGGGGAACTCCCAAAGCTCCTTTAAGCTTCTGGAATGCCTGCTCACATGCTGGGGGTCCACACTACCTTATATTCTTGTTTTTCTTTGTCAGGTCTGTGAGGGGAGCAGCTGTGGTACTATAACTGGGGACAGATTTTCTGTAGTACCCTGCTGTCCCCAAGAATGCCCTTACCTGTTTTTTGGTAACAGGGGCAGGCCATGCCTGAATGGCTTCCACTTTGGCAGGTTCTGGCCTGATCTCATCACTCCCCACTCTATGTCTCAGGTAGGAGACCTCAGCCATACACACCTGACATTTGCTGGGCTTAATGGACAACCCTGCCCTCTGTAGTCTGCCCAGCTCCTCCCTGACATGCTGAAGGTGCTCTTGCCAGGATTGCAATATCATCTAAGTAAGCAAGGGCAAAATCTCCTGCTCCTGCTAGGATACAATCTACCAGCTTCTGGAAAGTCACTGGGGCATTTTTCATCTGAAAGGGCATTTTTGTGAACTCATACAAGCCAAAAGGATTCAGAAAGGCTGACATCTCTCTTGTAATGGAAGTCAAGGGCACCTGCCAGTAACCCTTGGTAAGATCAATAGTGGTATGATACTTAGCCCCACCCAGCTGCGCTAGGGCTTCATCTGTCCTAGGTATGCAATAAGCATCTGACTCTGTGTGATTATTTAATTTCCTGTAGTCCACACAGAACCTGATGCTGCCATCCTTCTTTGGTACTAGCACCACTGGGGAGACCCAGGCACTGCTGGACTCCTGGATTTCCCCTAGTAGCAACATTTCCTGTATCTCCTCCCTCAGAGTCTGTTTAACTCTCTCAGGCACCCTATAAGGGGTCTGCTTAATATGCCTTTGGGGTCCTGTATCCACATGGTGCTGCACTAGGTGGGTGCACCCTGGTTTCCCAGTGAACATGTCCCCAAACACTTGTAACACTGCTCAGATTTCTCAAATCTGGGTAGGGGATAGCTGCTGGGACATTGCTACCCCTTCCACTGAGGTATCAGTCTGAGCCTCACTGAGGAGATCAGTCATCATATTCTCCTAATCCTCCTCCTGCCATCCACTGCAAATACTCAGCATAAGGGCCTCCCTATCATGGTAAGGTTATATCATGTTAATAGTACAATTTATGCCTCTGCCTCCTGCCCTAACAACTTACTTACAGCAAGGCAAATGCAGAAGGTGGTGATGAGTGGATGTTTCCAGTTCAAAGACAAAATACAAAGTATACAGTCTCTCGCTCTCCCTCTCTCTCTGAGAGAGTTCTTAAATTAATATCAAATATTACTGCTGGGTTAGCTTGGATGACATCACTTTTTTCACCTGACTTTCCCAAGCTAAACCCCTTTTGTCAGAAACTAACATCTCTGTGTGAAAAATACACATCTCTCAGATGCTTGAAGACCCTGGAAGTCATAAAACAATAAAACACTTCTGCATCTCAAACTTATGAATTACTTTTCTTCCAAGACAATACAAAAACCTCTAGCTATAGACATTGTGTCTGCTACTGAACTGAAACTGAGAGATAACTTTTATAGCACAATCATAAAACAATTTAATTTCAACTTATTTTCTTGAAGTTTTGCAAGTTAACCATCTATGTCTAGTTTCTACTGTTAAAACATATACATTTACACAATTACAATAATTTATATACATTTCTATTCTAAGTCAGCAGGGCATGCTGTGGTTACATTTTAGCTTAGTACTTTACACCTTTACACACACTTCTGTGTGAATCATATCAATATTCAGAAATGACAGAATTATTTACAAAATTCCAGATAGCTGGGCTGACAGTATTTCCTTTTGTGACACCTTTAACCTTAATCAATTTATTCTCTTGTGGTTATGGGCACATACTAACAATCTATCAAGTACATCAATGGGCAAGTTTAACAAAATCATTATCATTTGAACAATTTTTTTAATTCTTATAATTCACTATGCAGAACTAATTTTTTAAGTGATTTGTGTGAACACATTCAGCAAATAAAAAGAAATTATTACCAGTGTCTTTTCTATGAATTGTTATTTCCATCTGACCTTGATAGACATATAACTTGATGTATGAAAAATTGATAGAATCCATGTTTAAGTCAAAGGAATTAGAAACACCAAAACTGTTCTGTCAAAATACACTGAAAAAATATTTTCTAAATTCAGAAAACTTCCTTTGATGTGTGAGTAAGAAGCCATTGATATAACAACAGTGCAGTTTCACATTTGACTGACAGTAATTAGCACTGTATAGTGTTACCTGCTCAGCATCTGACATAAAGAGGTCTATGTGTGGCAGCAAATTTTTTCTCCATACCAGCATCTCTTTTCTGTTGAAAGACTACTAAATACTACAGTCAAAGTAAAAAAATTGTTTTCTAAACAAAACTGTATTAACTTAATTAGGTGTACTATAAATGTGTTGGCATTTGCTTTATCTCATGTGCTGTACATTATGTTTCAGATCATAGGACTTAGAGAAGAGGGAAATTTAATTTTTAATGTTCTTTCACGGTTCTTTTCTTTTTATTGAGTTCATGCAAACTTAGAGATGGTTTATATACAGATAAAATGTATTGGGACAAAACACCTACATTGGGGGTGCAGGTGAGCACAGACCTCCCGCATAAACAATGATTGTGTTGTATTTTGTGATTATTCATATAGCAATGCCTTAGTACTATGATTATGCATGCAGTATATGTTTTAGCTGTAATATTTTCTGTGTTTACTATTGCAGACACAAGTTACTCATAGTAAACACAACTTAGTAAATAGTTAACATAATGACTAGACTTTATTTTTTGGTAGTCAGTTTGGTTTTCAGTCAAATTATGCTAACTAGTGAATAGCTGATATTTATTTATATATGATGTACTTATCAATCATTTTGGTCAGAAATAAAAATCATATGTAAATACTTGGCAATCAGTCTGCAGATTATTACAAGTCTAGCTAACAATCAAACAGTGGTCAGAGGTCAAACACAAACATTGTATTTTATTTTTGTAAGGTGAAGACCTTAACCATTACACTAACCCCTCCCAATAAAGGATTTGCTTATTGGTACAATGTCTATATTTGGTTTTAAGCTGCGATTGAAGTGTTATTTAGTTATGGTTTACTTTAATGTGTCACTAGAGAGCCTGTTTTATTATTAATGTGTCTAGGTTTTGCTGTTTTTTGTTGCTGGCTGTACTCTAGTAAATTGATTGATATATTTTAATATATGAACAATGTTGATTTAAGATTTTGTTTTTTATTAGTTGACAGCCTGCCTGAGGTTTGTATTATCTTGTTTGGTTTATTATTGTGGGACTGATTGTTTTTATAGTTACATTTTAATAATTGTTGCTATGGCCATAACCACAATATCATATTTCATTTACTTAGTAACTGGACTGATCACTTGGTTGCTGCTGGTTGTATTTCTGTGTTGTTAATGGTTTTGTGGTGGCATTCATTAGGTAATGCGAAGGGTACTTGTGTGATTGTTACCAGACTCATGCTTATTATAACATAATTTGACTAAATTAATTTGCAATTGTTACTTTTCTTGATATGTGTTGATAAATAATTTTCACCATTTATGGTGCTGATAGATTTTGACAAGCAGATTTAGTATCTTATGGCTGTTGTTTAATCAGAACAGAGTATACTGGAATTACTAAATGATTCATGTTAGAGTTTCACTTAACTAAATTTTTTCCCAAAATATTTTTTTTTCATTTTATAACACAATAACTTAACAGTATGGTAACAAGAAAAAATATATATAACAACTAAAAAAGCAATATACATAGGATAACACTTAATATTTCTCTAACAGATTAGACAATTTTGTCCAAGCATTTAAATTATGGGTTGTGTTGTTAGTCCTTGCTTTTATAGTAGCAATCTCATTCTTACAAATGTATATCACAAGATGAATAAACTCAACTTTAAAGACAGGAGTAGATTGGGATTTCCAATTTTTAGTAACAATTTTCCTTGCTATAGCGAGGATAGACCATAGTAAAAATTTTAGTTTTTAGGAATGACTTCAGGAACAGGAACATTGAAAAGGATAAGGAATCAGAAATTATACAGTTGTCATTCCATAGAGCTTTACAAAGATATTTAAAGTCCAACCAAAATGGGGAAATTATTTTGCAATTGCATTAGCTTTTGCCTCCAAGAAATAGATGCCAAACAGGAGCAGTCTCAGCATGCAGTCCCGAGATACTCCACTGGTGACCAGTTTCTTAGTGTAGGTGTTGTGATGCCCCTGCACTGGCCCAGTAATCAAGGAGCCTCAATCCTCACCACTGCCAACAGTGAGGGACGTATACATTGGGAGGATGACAAGTACACACACAGTAAAGTACAATTTCCCTCAAGAGCATACAGAGATCACAGTTAGTCTGGGGCTGGTTTCTCCCTCTCTCTCCAGATTCCCAATAAGGCTCCCCACTGGCAGAGCTGTAGGGTTAAGATCTCAGCCGGGCAGTCAAGCCAAAACTTCCAGCACCCTCTCTGTCCTACCAGTGCTTCGTGTCCTGCCCAAGTAGCTGAAACACACACACACTTTGAGATTTGATTTATATACAAACACACACACATTCCTAGGAAAGGTTGGCACAGGTTTACTAGCTATGCCCCCTTCTGCCGAGACTAAAATGTAGTTATCACTGCCACCAAATGTCCCTTTATCAGCTACTATAAGGCCCTTCCCAAAGGGTGACCAATCCTACTGTGTGATGTTACTATTATCCAAATGGTAAGTGTGACCAAGGCCAAGGTTGTTTAGGAGTGGCCTGTACAGTGTCACCAAATACATATGCAAGTACACTAAGAGCTTAATATCTCTAAACAAACCAGCCACAATTAAAAGGTTTAAATATATTTAATAATAAATAATAAAAGAACAAGACAATACTCAATAACTCAGCACAGTGACTACAGAGTTCAGAATCACATGAAATATTTTAAAACAACATTGCAGGACAGTCACAAATAAATACAGAAAACATCTAAACTAATCTTTATCTATATCTAAGAGAAATTACTGTACCCTAGTTACTATTAACAAGACGCAGGCAGAAGTGCTGATGAGTAGGATGTTTCCAGGTCCAAAGACAAATACAAAATGCACAGTTTCTGAGAGAGTCCCCAAATTAATATGAAAACATTACTGCTGGGTTAGCCTAGATGACATGACTCTTTGTCACCTGCCTTCAGTTCCCAGGCTAACAGAAACTTAACAAAATGTAACATTTCTCTGTGAAAAAATACTTATCTTTCAGATGTGCAGCTACTAGGAAGTCACAGAGCAATAAAAACACTTTACATTTTAAACCTAGTAATTGTTTCTGTTTCAAGACAGTAGAAAGAAACTTCTAGCTCTAGACATCCTGTCTTCTTCAGTGAAACTGGGAGATAAACACAATCGTAAAACAATTCACTTATTTTTTTGAAGTTTTGCAAGTTAACTCTGTATGTTCCAGCTTCTACTATTAAAACATACATTTGCACAGGTATATAGTTTATATACATTTCTGTTCTTTTCCAGTAGGGTACCCTGTGGTTATATTCTTGAAGCTCAGTACATAACATACAGTTCAACACACACTTCTGCACCAGCAGTTTAATATACACATAACATATAGTTATCTTACATTTGTAAGACAAGCATATGAATCATATTACTATTCACAAATCATATATGTTTATTTACAAAATTCCAGACAGCTGGGCTGGCAATGTCACAGGTGGTATCACCAATTCTGACTTCTTAGGTTGTCCGTGAGCCAGCTGGCAAGCCAGCAAGTTGTGTAGGAGTTTATGCCCAGTTTTGTTTGGGACTGACTAATAACTGCTTTAGAATCATTAGTCAGAAATGAATGAGTCAACAAGGTAAGCAAACATCATGCTTTCTCTTTCCTTGTTCCCAAACAGTGGGAATCTCATCCTTCTTTTCTTAAAGATCATTCCTCTTACCACATTTTCTGACCAGAAATAAAAGCACATTTCAAGAGTCTAAGAAAATGCAGCTGCTATTTCTCTGTGGACATATAAGTTAACCTCTTCATACCCTACTTCTTCTTATATACTTTGCTTTGACTCTGCATCTGATTTTGATTCTTTCAGCATGGCAACTCTGATTTCCACTCTATATGTAATTTATATATATATATATATATATATATATATATATATATATATATATATATATATATGTGTGTATTGTGTTTTGTCAGTCACTCTGTATATGTCATTTACCTATTGTCTTTATACCCTCAAGCTAACTACGATATCCGCTTTGTATTTAATATATCTATATACTACATGTTGTCATTTGCTCTGTATATAATGTCATGAATCTATTGTGTTTACATTGGGCTGAGACTGAAATAGCCCAATGGGATCACTGTACTACCCAAATTTAAAATAAAAATGAAACTTACTCAAAGGAGTTAGACATCCCCGATTCAACCTGAGCCAACTTCAAGAAGGGAAAAAAAATCAAATGTCAACCACCTACAGAAGACCTAATTCTGACCTGGCTAGGGCAATGTATAGCACAGAGAGCTAGAGGGACAGACGTTTCAAGATATAGACCAAAGTTCTTATCTAACCAGGCCAGCATAATAAAAGCCAGATTATCATGAAGCAAGTCCTGGTCAATGTCCGGTCTGTTTCAGAATGATTTAGCATTGAACAAAACTACCTTAGTTGGGACACTGTGTGGGGTTAGGTCATGCTAGCCAAAGATCACTACATTACCTCAGGGATACCATCAGTAGGCAGGGAGAAAACCTGTCCAACCAATGCTCTAGCTTGTGCCAATGACAAGAAATCCTTATCCCAATATCACATCCCAAACCTGTCCAACCAATACTCTAGCTTGTGCCAATGACAAGAAATCGTTATCCCAATATCACATCCCAAACCTGTCCAACCAATGCTCTAGCTTGTGCCACTGACAAGAAATCCTTATCCCAATATCACATCCCAAATCACCTACCACTGCTTGATGATTCTAAGCCATCCTCACTGTCTTACTTTTCAAGATGGCCTGGGGATATAAAGGCCAGGGAACACATAGTAGGAGGGTAAATATAATATCATGATCACACATAAGGCCCATAGCAAGGGTCTCTGAGTCAAAATCATAGAAAAAAAAACAACTTGCAAAACTGGGATCAGCAAAAACCCTATATTGGGACTGATAAAACTATAAGATCAACTGCTGAGGTTATAAACCAAACCCAAAAAACAATATGGAATACCAACAACAACCAGAAGTGTCCATTGTGCTTTTAAATTTATTGACAACCATTAGAGGTAACCACTGTTGCTTGATTCTGTTTTTATATACTGTGCTAGTGTTGTCAGATATTTCATGCTTTAAATTAATGTAGAAAAGCTGAGTAATGAAAGTTCACAACGTTACTAAGTTTCCATTTGATATGTTACAACAGTATCGACAAAACAAATGTTGACTTTGTATATTTGCTTTCCTTCATATTACAGGAATGTTGTCCTATCTGCAAAGCCACTAACTTGCACAGTAAAAGGAATTTGGAATGCTCTTATTTGACTCTCTTGTTATGTGTAAATGTATGTATGCCTGTTAGCATGACAATATCTACTCTTTCCATATATAATCGCAGATGATGGAGCCACACTAGGCTGCAGCTTTCAAAAGGTGCGGCTCACAGCTGTCCCCAGCAGATTCATTGTTGGGTACATCTGAAATGCATTTTGGAAAAAGTAGAACTCTGAAACAGTGACATAAAAAAATAAGACATTGTGTTACTATTCTACAGCTACAGTATAAATCCAACACAGACAACCCGAGCAAAATTTAGCTTAAAAAACTTAAATGAATAAGAACAGGTGCAAAAGGCAAACCTCCCTAAAGTTGCATCACCTGCTTCAGTTACAGTTATGGAGTTTATTTATTTATTTATTTATTTAGTTGTTTGTTTGTTAAAAGCATTCTGATACTTAGGCCTATGTATCTTACATAAAATACAAACACTGGGTATATCAATAAGGTGACTAGAAACAGAATGAACTTAACATGCAGCAGGATGCAATTAAATATTCCTTCCGAAAATCCTAGATATACCATCAAATCAAAAGTTTAACAAAGTAAAGGTATTAGAAATGCAAATGTCTAAATAATGTCTCCTATGAAAATTGAAATCTAAGTGGCTTCCTAAAGGAGCTTTCCAGATATATGTACAAGGCTGTTTCAGACTGATGAAAACACTATTTATACCTTTGTTTTACTGTAATAACTGAGGATACAGTACCACAACATGTGAAGACCCCTTTTGCAGGATTCCTAAAATGATTAGGTGCTGAATAGCATTACATTTTAGACAACCTCATCAGTGCATTTGTACCTCTTGACACATCAGTTACATATTGGCTATGCCAACCTCATTGGTGCATTTGTACCTCTTGACACATCAAGTTACATATTGGCTATGACCTCTACACAGCTTCTGTCTCTAACTAAACCCATATAACCATGCTCATTAAACTTACTTTTATCAAGTTTGTATTGGTCAAAGCTAACAGTCCTCTAGCATTCCTTCAGCTGAAGAATGTAATATGTATCATAAGGCAGAAAAATAATAATGCTGCTTAGCTATAACTTGCCACACATTTCTTTAGCATTAAAATACAATCTACGGAGTGCTATATAAATGTATATGAAGTTACAGATTAGACAGCAACAGATGTCTGCATTTGGCACTGAATACAATTGCTATTGTGGTCACTATTTTTTCTGTTGTATCATGCACTCTTTTTATAATTTTAACAATTCTGCATGTATGTACTGCAGAATGTCCTGTCACATAGCAGATGCATATTTTATTCCATGTTACATGTCCCTTTAATAATACATCATTCTGGGGAATACTTTGTGATTCTTGCAGGTGGATGAGCTGTACTTCACTGTGGAGTGTCCTGTATTAGGGAAGCAGGTGGAGGAACGTATTTATAGCCAATGTTGTGAGGTTTAGCAAGAGAAGGAAGAAGTGGAACCGCTGGATCACAATATAAAATAAATAAATAAACAAATAAATAAATATTGTATTGTGTTATAGATGAGATGATGTGGTCAAATAAAAGTGCTTGCTTGCTATTAGCTTGCAGATAACTTGTTTTTTGCTTGAAACAAATTCCTTGCCTCCAACTTTCCTCAGCCTAGTAAAGTACATAACCCTCCAAAAACCCTCACTGTAATCTTAAAGATCCAAACCAGACCATAACCCTAATCCTAAATTCCTCTCCTGTTCCCTAAACCTAAATTTCCAGATCCCTCCCTAAACCTAAATTCTCTAACTCTAAATGTTCCTGCTCCTTAGCCATGATTTCCCCTCCTACATACTAAACCAAAATTGCTCATCTTTTTTCCTAAACTTAACCCCAAACTCCACTCCCTAACCCTAAGCCCAAACTCCCCCAAACCTAAAAGCTAAACTCTCACCCCCCTCCACCCCCCATCATGATTGTTTGCTGCACTTGCCTTACTTGAAATTGGCAACAAGTTTGAATGGCAACTGTCAGTTCCACTCTTGCCTTATAGTTGCCACTTCTTGCCTGAACACACACTGGAGTTCAAATGTAAGTGGCAGCCACTATAAGCAGACAGATGGGTGAGTTCCTGGTTGTAAGACTGTGGTCTGTGGACATCCAGGGCTGGAGCAGATATGTTGTGCTAGATGGAGTTTATGTGGGCTCTGTGTGGAATCCAGCCTGCAGCTCTAGTGATCCATGACTTGATAAATGATGGGATGGGAATGAGTGACCAACTGTCAGCTCACCCAACCCAGGATTAAGTGTGTGGTAAATATCATTTTATTGTGACCTCCAATGTTAAGGTCTATGGCATGGTAGCCCACTGTCATGTAGGTTCATAGCTTCTTACTAAGCTTACAGTCAAAAAAGACCATTAAGAAGCTCAGCCACATCACCCAGTACTGGTGAGAATCTCCCAGTGCCCCCCATTAATTAAACAATCTCCACATATTCCTGGTGAAAATTTGTGATCACCCATCCAGTCATCTGGACTGGTTTTAAAGGTTGATAGGGAGGTACTCTGCTTAATAGGTAAGGGCAACCTATTCCAGAAACAGGCTATAAATTGTGTTAGGTATATGATATGCCATCTGGTCTTGTTTATGTGATATTGTAGATTTGCATTTCTAGAACAAGTGTTTACTTTACTACTTATTTTACTGAGGTGAAGGAGTTCAAAGAGTGCTTAGTCATTTATAACATGGAATGCTAAACAGACATCAGCTCTCAGCAGTCTGAATGATACAGAGTAGAGTGACAGAACTTTTAGTTTATCAAAGTAACTAATGGTACTGAGACCCGAGGTCTTTTTGATGAGGAAACATTGAGATCTCTCAAGCTGGTTTAGGTGCTTGATGAGGTGCATGCTGAAAGGTACATAATATGCAATAATAGGCCTAATAAGGGATGAATAAAGCGAGATTAAAACTTATGTAGTGCATGGAGAGTTGAGATTATGCTCAAGCTGCTAAATTACATCCTGGTTCAGTGCTAATCTAGCACAAGACCTGACCTTAACAACACTTAAATGAGTGCTTAACATAAAAAAAAGTCAAATATGCACTAAAGCAAACAGCACTAATCAATAAACAGTGGCAGCAGGATACGAAACAGCTTTGATTTAACTCCTGATTCTGCCTGCTGGCTGTTAAAGTGCACCCAGTGTTTTGAATTAAATTGCTTCCCTTAGACAGGTAATATGTAAGGATGTTAACCACTCCTCTACTGCTTTACTGACTTTCAAAGCCGTCACAACATATCTTGTTTTGTTGTCTTACTTTTCATTAATCTCCATACACAACACAGAATTATGATTGGATCTTCACTATCAAGAAGGTATTATGTGTTCTCATCATAGATGCCATGATTCATCTCTCAAGCGAAGTTCTTGGCACCTGTGTCTCAAACACGTAATACAGACGTTGTGATCACAGACCTAGTCATAATCCTCTATTTGGACCTTGAGGAGCTGCCATGAAGGATAACTTGTGCAATGTAGAAGGATTTTCTAACCACCACAGATATAAGGTGGTTAAATGAGAGTCTTTTATCAACATATGTAATCAAATCACTAATAACTGTGCCAAATTTAAATGGAATGTTATCTACATGGTAAGCAGTAGTGATACTAGATTTACCAAAGGAAACTGTGCTGCATTTCTTGGTGTTAATGGTAAGCCCATGATTAATATATAAAGCATTTGTTTGGTCCAACCATTGCTGGAGAATTTGAGTATCAGAATGGGATTTGATAACTATCCCCAGTTTGCAATCATCAGTAAACTATATTAGCCCAGATCCCCTGATATTGGATTTTATATTGCATAACAAGGAGGCAGGATAGTGTCTTGTGGGACACCACTAATGACATTTTTTCTGTCTAGAGCAAATATCCCCAACCTTAGCAGGATAGAGTTCTTCTGGACAACTAATTACCAACAGAGCACTGTATGGGTTAACCCTGAGTAGGGAGGATTTGTCAATAATCCCAGCATTGGGGATAGTGTCAAAATCCTCTGCAAGGTATGGCTAAGCAATGTGGACTGTATATCCGTTATCCATGACCTCACTAACCCTTTCAAAGAACCCATCTAGGGTGAACAGGCACAGTCTACCTTTTCAAAGTCAAACTGATGTTTATCCAGGGGTATAAGGTCACCTATATCATTATTTTTTGTTCAACTATAATATATTCCAAAGCCTTGCAAATAATGCAATTGAGACCAATAGGGCAACAGATAATACTTTAATTTTCACTGGTACACAGTAACCCTCAAGTTAGAACAATAATGTCTGTAAGTTCAAGGCACAGAATCCCTTGCTTGAAGTGTATATGGAGGGCTGCTCAAGAAAATCTTTTCTTTTGTTTATCTCTTTATTAACACCTAGTTGTTGATGCTGGCAGAGCAGCTGTTGTCAAAGGCAGTGCCAGTCAGTAGTCATATAGCCATTTGGAGAGCCTGATATTACAAACACCCACTTGTTCGACAGCACTTAGATCCACAATTAGAGCTACACTACAATATTATTAATATTTCACTGGCCTGCATGCCAGCCATACTAGCCTCACAAAGATTTACTGGTATTGTGAAATCAAGCAGAAACTTCCTGCTTGTTACTTGTTCCAGTAAGTTCAGAAACAAAAGCTTGTTGGATGACAAGCAAGGAAGGAACAAAGCATCTGTATGGAGGTCTGGTGTGTTGTTGAAAGGTTTAGTGTATGTTGCATTTTCCTTCCATTCTATGATACCTACTTTAAACTTGTTTCACTCCCATATACACTAAACTCTTCCCACGTAACCCATACTATTACCTTCTCTCACTCCTCACTTTATCTTATTTTTTTATTCTTATATACTTAAATAGTATCATCCATGTTCTACCAAAAAACTTCCACTTAATAAACAACTTCTAAACATTTTCTCATAAAACTTTACATTGCTTTCATGTCTATTTCGCTGCTTAAAATACTGGAACTTGTACTAAACTATAGCCTTTCTATTATACTCGTTTCTTAAATCCTTTTAATGTGACTATTCTTACCAAAAATGTATTATGTGACCTATAACACTGTGAAACCTTTATATTTTTTACTGTTAACTATGTAAAATGTTGATAAAGAGCATCTCTCCCTTGGCCTTTAATTAACCATGTAATACTGTAACCTTATCACCTAAGTTTTGTATGTGATCTGTAATCCTGTTTTATACTTAAACATTGTACAAATTAAGCAATTAAAACATTAATCTGGAGTTTTCCCCCTGGCCTTCCCAGGAAATGGGTGAAGTTGGACTTTCCAGGTAAACAAATGACAAATATTTTTTTCTTTGAGAAAAATCTGGTTGGTGCTTTGAGTTCCACACTTGTTTATACAGGAGAATGTATACAACTATAATATACCGGGAAAACAACTATAGGAAAGGCAGAATAGTTAGAAAGACAGCTTTGAGTCTGTATATGTCCTTGTATGCATTTTAAATATTGTAAAGCATAAAGGTAATAGTAAACCAGTTTGATTTCTGGCACAGTTCTCAAGCTTTATTTCTGTACTGTAGTACATGATTATGATACTGTGCTAAAGAGAAAATAACTGTTAAGGTAATGTTTGACCTGGTTTTGTGAGCTAATCTACTCTTGGAACGTATACCTCTGAGAGCGTAAACACTGAATATAAAACTCATGATTAAATAAAACCAACAGTAGAAAAAGCAATTAGATAAGGACGCAAGACAGTGTCTCTCAATCTTAATAAATGAATTCCCTTTACAATCAGATCATGTTTCAAAACAAATGTAGTACGTATATGAAAAACAGAAAATAGGTACCTGCATTTATAGAAATCAACCATATCAATGGTCAACAGGTGATAAGTGCGACATTAGAACTTTTGAAACTATAATTCCTTTTATCAAACTTTTCTCTAGATTTTGTTGAAGACATTTATATTAAGTTACCTTACTTGGATAGAAGGAAGTTTCTTTGCTCACCAGTGGGAGTGGGGAGCCTTGAGCAGCCTACCTGTCCTTGGGGGAAGTGACCTCAGCACAAGAAGCTGTAGTAATTGGTTGTTTGGGACCATTCCTAGCTCTTTTGTAGTTCACTGTTTAAAATCCACCTCTGGGCATTTTTTTCTGACTATACTGCTCAGACAAGCTCCACGTGGGTTTACAGAGTGGTCCTAGCAGCAAGGAACTCAAAAAGTGACTACCTTCTGGATTTAAGTATCTTTGCTTTTTTTTCACTTGAAATAGCTTCTGTAGCTTACCTTGAACTAGCCTGAACTGTTTTTTAACTGATAGCTGCATTATTTTAAAATCTGCACTTAAAGTTATATTTTAGTCGAATTTGATCGAAAGTTTGCTTGTTTGTTTGTTTAATTTAACTGTGGAGGCTGCCCACCAAAGTGTGCCAGCCTGTGTAACTAATTTATCACTGTCTCTGCATTTTCTGTGTGTTTCTACCAAAAAAACAAAAAAACAAAAAAATAATCCTTGTTTTCCCACCTTCCTCGACTAGTTTAGACCAGTTTACAGGCATTGCTGTATTCTGGGCTGTGGTGTAGTTCCTGTGTTGTCCATTACCTTACTTGGATAGAAGGAAGTTTCTTTGCTCACCAGTGGGAGTGGGGAGCCTTGAGCAGCCTACCTGTCCTTGGGGGAAGTGACCTCAGCACAAGAAGCTGTAGTAATTGGTTGTTTGGGGCCATTCCTAGCTCTTTTGTAGTTCACTGTTTAAAATCCACCTCTGGGCGTTTTTTTCTGGCTATACTGCTCAGACAAGCTCCACGTGGGTTTACAGAGTGGTCCTAGCAGCAAGGAACTCAAAAAAGCGACTACCTTCTGGATTTAATTATCTTTGCTTTTTTTCACTTGAAATAGCTTCTGTAGCTTACCTTGAACTAGCCTGAACTGTTTTTAACTGATTGCTGCATTATTTTAAAATCTGCACTTAAAGTTACATTTTAGTCGAATTTGATTGAAAGTTTGCTTGTTTGTTTGTTTAATTGAACTGTGGAGACTGCCCACTAAAGTGTGCTAGCCTGTGTAACTAATTTATCACTGTCTCTGCATTTTCTGTGTGTTTCTACCAAAAAAACAAAAAAAAATAATCCTTGTTTTCACACCTTCCTCGACTAGTTTAGACCAGTTTACAGGCATTGCTGTATTCTGGGCTGTGGTGTAGTTCCTGTGTTGTCCATTACCTTACTTGGATAGAAGGAAGTTTCTTTGCTCACCAGTGGGAGTGGGGAGCCTTGAGCAGCCTACCTGTCCTTGGGGGAAGTGACCTCAGCACAAGAAGCTGTAGTAATTGGTTGTTTGGGACCATTCCTAGCTCTTTTGTAGTTCACTGTTTAAAATCTGTGTTTGCACAGCTTTGTGATTGTCGCATAGCGCAGTGCCGGTTAAACAAGGTTAAACTTTTTCTGGCTCCGCCAAGTCTGCTCTTCAAATTTTCCCTTAAGGAAGCTCTACTCTTAGTATAACCAGACTACTCACTGTATTATAAGCCTAGCACTTGTTCTCATTACTTCTCTACTAAGTAAGCACTCTCTTACTAAGTAAAGCACTACATCTACTTACCACCCCTGTGAATACCCACTTCCCGTAAAGGTATACCACTCCCTTATACTGTTCTAGCATGTCGAGTGGTAGATTACTGGCATCGTCTCCAGTTCAGCTGGTCAATCTGGGCATCTTGAGACAATGCTACAATTGTCTCATGTACACAGACAACCCTCTCCTCCTCCCAACAAACACAAATACATGTGAGAGATGCAACTATATAGCCAAACTGGAGGCTGAACTCTCTCAACCCAGGGCTGGCATGACCAGACAGGAGGAGATGGCAACCACACACACAACAATCCCAGTCCCACATAGACCTACCACAACTGCAAACCAAACACATAAAAACACAAAGACATACTCGAGGCTCTAATAAAAAAGTTACCAAAACAACAGAGGCTCCCAAAGCAGACATCCAAAATCCACCACCTCAAAACAAAACACATGCAACACATACTTCATTAAATCAGTGTGTCGACCAATACAGCCCTTAAGGCCAAACACCTTGCCTGATACACTAGTAATAGGTGACTCCATAGTCAGACACACTGATGTCCCACTGACCAGGCTGAACAAGGAGAAGGTGGCTGTGAGCTGTCTATTGGGGGGCTAGGATCTGCCACATAACACACGCACTCAGGTCACTCCAAAGCAAGTACAAATATGACTCCATCATTGTCCATGCTGGTGTGAATGACCTGAGATATACCTCCCTGGACTACATGAAAAGAGACATAGAGGAGCTCTCCGATTATGTAGCCCAGGCTGGTATGACCCTGACCCTGAGCAGCATTTTGCCCTCACCAAGAATGATACCACAATACAAAGACAAGATGATCAGCTTTAACAATTGGCTCGAGTACTGGTGTCATTCTAAGGGGATCCAATGTCTGTCTGCCTGGGGTGATATGTTGGACAAGCCATGCTGCTTCACAATTGATGGCTTACACCTGTCACCACTGGGCTTCTGGATATTGGCTAAGGCTCTTGCCACACCCATAGTGCCTTTTTTAGGCAAGGCTCAAAAGACAAACCCACCTCCTTAGAAAACAAAAATGGAAAAAAACTAAGGGTAATGCTGCTCAACGCCAGAAGTCTAAATCTCAAGATGCAGGCACTTGATGCACTCCTCAGCATGGAGAACATCGACGTCTGTGCAGTAACTGAAACCTGGTTCAAGGCACCTGAAAGCACCCCAGCACTACCAGGCTATAACTCGTATCATGCTTTTCGGCCCCAAAACCCGGGCCGAACCACAAAGGAGAAGTGTCCATATTCATAAAGGGCACCCACACCTCCAGGTTAGTAGCAACACATGAAGCATCAGAGACCATACAGGTGCAACTAACCATAGGCAAAACTGCTATACAACTGGTAGCATTTTACAGACCACCCTCCCAATCTTAAGAACCCCACTCAGCTTTCCTGAAGACATTGGAGGATATGAATGTATCACAAAATACCATCATACTGGGAGACTTCAACTACCCAAACATAGATTGGGTACATTATTCTAGCCCTAATACCCTAGCCCAAAGGTTCCTGGAATTCATAAATTCAAATGCACTGGAACAACTAGTCACCTCTCCCACTAAGGGAGATACTATACTAGACCTGATCATCACAAACATGGGGACAAAATGCTCCACACCAGAAGTATACCCCTCACTAGTGAGATCTGACCACAAACTAATCACCCTGGATATACATATCCCACCTCCACCACCAGCACAAAAGACCACAGTGAAAAACTTCTCAAAAGCAGACTTCACTCTTCTTAAGATGGAGATGGTATCCTTTAAGCCCACTGTGCCAGTGGATACCACATCCCGCAATGCCGAATCCTTCACAAATGCTTTCTATGGACATATCCAAGAATGCATGGATCATGCAATCCCAAACAAATCCAAGTCCCTCTCCACCAAATGTAAGCATCCTGTCTGGTGGACCTCAGCCATAAACAAATTGTATAACAAAAGAAGGAAGCTACTGCACGTCAGAGTGAAATCCCATGAAGGGAAGATGTCTCTGATCAACATTAGTAGAAAACTACGTTCTCTCATAAAAACATCCAAGGCAAACTTTGAGAGAAAAATTACTAAGGACACTAAAGATAACCACAAAGCCTTCTTCAGCTATGTTAGAAACCTGGGCGGAAACCCTCAGATATGCTCAGAGTTGGTTCACAATAACAAAAAATACACTGAACCCACAGATATTGCTAACATTCTGGCTGACAGGTTCAGTGCAAATTTCTCGCCTCCTTCACCCCCAAAAGAAGAAATACTTATCCCAGCTGAATGTAATCTCCCTGTCATCTCAGATGTCCAAGTGAGAACCGCCTAAACAAAGCAAAAACACAGCATCAATGGGACCTGGCGGTATCCCGGGTGCGTGTTACGTGAACTCCAAGAGGAGCTAAACCCACACATAAAAATGCTATTTAACCTTAGCCTTACTTCGGGATATGTACCTGTACACTGGCGTACAGCAACAGTGGTCCCACTCCACAAGGGGGGGGGTGCCTTTACAGACCCTGGAAACTACCGCCCCATAAGCTTAACTAGCCTGGTCTGCAAAGCTATGGAAAGAATCATTATGGAACTCATAAACAGAGACATAGGGGGACCTACAGACACTTGACCCCCACCCAGTTCGGCTTTGTGAAGGGCAGATCCTGCCTTTTAAACCTGGTTGACTTTTTCGAAACAGTCACTAGAGCCATTGATGAGGGCAAAGCAGTCCATACAGCATACCTGGACTTGGCTAAGGCCTTCGACACAATACCCCACTCAGGCATCATAGATAAGCTAAACAGCTTAAAAGTAAACCCTTATGTCACTAGATGGGTTGCAAACTGGCTAAAGGACAGAACCCATAAAGTTAAAATCGCTGGAGCAATGTCAGACTCAAAGCCAGTCACAAGTGGTGTCTCACAGGGATCTGTCCTGGGACCCCTCTTGTTCGGCATTTATTTCTCAGATGTTAAAGCAAACATGGGAGGGCTGTGGCTGACAAAGTTCGCAGATGACTGCAAACTAGGCGCCATAGTCGATACACCAGCAGACACACATCCTACAAAAAGGCCTCACTGAAACGGACAACTGGTGCCGTAGTCACGGCCTTAAACTAAATGCCAAAAAATGTATAGTCATCCCTTTTGGAAAAAACAAAGTACCCACAAATTATCACATAGACAGCAACCCACTGAGTACGGAAAAAGTAATCAGAGACCTAGGGACCCAAGTAGACAGCGACCTCTCATTTGACACCCACGTTGCCAAAGTGGTTAGAAAAACATTCTACCTTGCACACCTCATCATGAAGGGATTCACATCCAGATCCAAGGATGTCATTGTACCCCTATATTCCTCCCTCATCAGACCCATGATTGAGTACAATGCCCCATTTGGTATGTACCTCACCCGGCACTTGCAACAGCTGGAGAGACCACAAAAGTACCTCACCAAAAGGATCAAGGGTCTCAACATATGTCTTATTCCACCAGACTAAAGAAACTTCAGCTCTATTCAGTAGCATACCGCCTGCTCAGAGGTGATCTCTGCCTGACGTACAAGGCCATGTCCAATCAGGATTTGATGGACATGCTCCACCTCAAAAAATCCAAATCCATCAGGACCACGAGAGCTAAAGACTTAAACCTCGGCACAAGTATGAATAGGACATGCTGGAGGGATAGATTCATAACCCAGAGGCTTCCCATGCTTTGGAACAGGATCCCAGTTCATATTAGGCAGAGCCCCTCACTGACTCTCTTCAAGAGAAATCTTGATGAGTGGATGGGAGATTGAACGTTTACCCCAGGGGTCACATCTATGTCACTGCTAGACAGGGGCACAGTAAACTAATTCTGTTATATAAGGGGACCTTCATTGTGTCACTACTAGACAGAGGCATAGTATTCTAGATTTATTCTGTACATTTTTGTACCATTTCATGGGGTGGCAAAAGCCACATCACTATGGCTAGGCTTACAAATGCCCCAGGGCAGATAGCCTAGTACTATACTATGAAACTATGAAACTACTAAGTTCAGGCAGTGCAGACCTGTTAAGCAGACACAACACATAGCATTATTACACAGTATAAACAAACAATTCATTTTTTAACACATCACTTAATTTTAAAACAATTTTCATTCTGCAAATAATTTGGTAATTTGTTTTTCTGGATATTCTTAAAATAATAACATACAGTGACTTGTTTAGATCTTGTGAAGTGAAACCACAGTTATTTGAACAAAATATCTTGAGGTGGCAATTACTTGGATTTCATTGTTTGCTTCCCAGTGTTGTCAGGTCATTATATTCCTGTTTTATAGAGATTAAGTTCAGTATAATTCAGAGAAAGAATGAGGCAGAAGTTACAGTGTTTATCAGAGGTCAGAGGTCAATGTAAACTGATGAGCTGAAGTACATACATTGCAAGAAAGTGTGTATTTCATCTGCCATTTATGTTTTCTTGAGAATGAACAGATGTGTTGCAAGCTTGACTGCTTTGAGGAAATGCAGTGGATCCTTAAGTACTATGTACTGCATCTATCTCATCTGTCTTTTCTGAACTTCTGATGTTCTTTTGAATCTATGATATGCTGTTTGCTGTATGTGTCCAGCTTTATCCTGAAACAGCAGCATTATCTCTTTCTTGGATCATTTAAATAGTCAGATTAGAAAGGTGAATTTATAGATAGGAGGATACAAACACACACACACACACACACACACACACACACACACACATATATAAACAATATGTATCTATCTGTGTTATATATTTAGAAAGAGAATGAATTGACTGCAAAAATGACTGAGTGCTTATATAGTACAGGCAAGTAGGGATATGCAGAAAAAATAATGTCTGACTGAAAAGGTGGTGGTTGTGGAAACATATAGGACAGCATCATAGCAGTTAGTGTGTATGTGAGAGTGAGAGTTGGGGTTAGAGTGAGGGAAAGATACTGGAAATATTTAGCCATCAATTCTTGTGTGTTGCTAAACTTAACCCTACCCTTACCCTGAACCTCAGTCAACACATCACATCACAAAAACAAAAAAAAAATAAAATGTTTCTCTAATAATATCACAGTTTTCAGATGTTGCTTGATCTGGATTTCGAAACTTGGGTTTACGGACAGTTATCAAAACCTTCTGAATGTTTTCTGTTTCACTCTAACTAGTATGTCACTGACTTGTGCATTTGCTTTTATTTTTTAATTATTTGTGGTTGAAGATTGCTGCTAATCTATCAGCAAGCCTCACATGAAAGTTATCTGCAGCCATAAGTGAAATTACTAATGCTGAGATCATAAAGGTACAGAACATTAATCAGAAGAATTCTGTTCCATTGTTCCATTGAATAGGTCAGTTTGTTTGTCTTTCAGCCTTTCCCAGTTAGGAGTCGGCACAATGGAACTCCGGTCTGCTCATGATTGGCTGTGGATTTTTACAGTGCTGAGTTGCCAGCCCAACGCCCAACCTTCAACGAAGGCACGCCCATTCACGCTCGCATCTACCTGCATGTCTTTAGCATTATTTGACCGTGGGGAGGGCATGCAGACTCCACACAGAAAGTGCTCCAGCCGAGAATCAAACGGGAGAACCTCTTGCTGTGAGGTGACAATGCTAACTGCTGCATCACCTCAGCCTACGCCATTGAATAGGTCAGTAAACAGTATTATTTTTTGCTTATCATTTTTATTTATCCCTTTCCTTCAATTCTAAAAAAAAAAAAAATATAATACAATTTCATCTTTGAACTTTATCAGATCAAAAAAGCGTGTTTGTGTGTGTGTGCTGCTTATCATTTTTATTTACCCCTTTCCTTCAAGTCTAAAAAGAAAAAAAAAGTGTAATACAATTTCATCTTTAAACTTTATCAGATCAAAAAAGTGTGTGTGTGTGTGTGTGTGTGTGTGTGTGTGTGTGTGTGTGTGTGTGTGTAACAGTATACTGGCATTTTTCAATTGTAATTTCTTTCACTTAATGAAAAAAATCTTAATGTTTATACAGTTGGCCACACTCACAAATGGTCACATCATTAATTAGTGCAAAAGCACTTTTGTGTGTGCCTCAGGTTCTAGGCTGTACTATTGATTCCTGATTCCTGGAATGGCTTACCTCCTACCTTTCCAGCCATTCCTACAGGGTAGTTTTGGGCTCAGTTCTTGTCACTCCTATCCCGTTCCTTGTGGTGTTCTAGAGTTCCATTCTGAGCCCTTATTGTTCGATGCATATATGCTGTCTTTTGGAGACATTATTAGCAGTGATATTTATCACTCTGCAGCTATCTGCTTCTCTCAGATATCTATGTCTGATAACAAGCTTTCAAACCACAAAAAACAACAACAAAATATGACTTCATCACATATTAGAATTTATTTAGCACTTTCATCTGTATATTAAAGCAGACTACCTCACTAACTTATGACACAAAAATTACACATCAGTGGATGGTTCCTCAAAAAAAACAATTGTCATTGGCATACTTTCCACCTTGAGAGATTCATCCACTCAAATGTTGTCTCCAAAAATTACCTACTATGGAGACAAGCTGGAATTTGCTGAGGGTGAAAAATCTGGGCATTGTCTTTGATAACAAACTGACACTAAAAGACCAGGTTTCACCTGTTGTTAGATCTTATTGATTCCATCTCAAGAAAATCAGTGTAATTAAGCACCTTATTCAACTTTCAGACCTCCCTGTGGTGGGTCATGTCTTGGTCTCCTTTTTGTAATGCTATATACCTGGGGGCTTGCTGTCTGTGATCTGATCCAATTGTAGCTTGTCCAAAACTATGCAGGCTGGTTACTAATCTGATTATCCACATACCAGTTTTTGTAAAAAAAAAAAAAAAAAGTTGTTGTTCTGGTATTTAAGCCCTAACTTTGAGAGAGTTTCTGTCTATACACACTGAGCAGAGTGGATGAGAGCTGTTGACTCCAACTCTTAGCTGAGATATATAAGTATCCTGTTTTTTTCGATTATTTATACAGTTTATTGTTTCTAGCAATTTATATATAGCAATTTTATTGTAATCTGCACAGGTAACTGATTTGTTTGCAGTTAAAGCATTCTGTATCTTTGCAAATCTTTATCTGTTTAACAACTTTCATTTTGTGGCTTTCTCTAGTGCTTTGTAGGCTAATAGCTCCCCACCCACTCTCCCTGTAGGTGTCTTGTGTTATACTTGGTGGCTTTGCAGTTGCAAATTTGATCTGGGACACTCCTCCCAGTCTAGTGTCATTAGCTCATTCTACCTAATACAGAGAGAGCATTTGATAAGGTCTTCTATTTCTCCTTTTTTCCTTAAAAAAAAAAAAAAATTGCCTGAATTTCCTTATGTTCTGACTGTGCTTCTCAAACATTTTGGAAATAGAGAGTATATTTTAGAGCATTTATTGTAACTGTAATTGCTTTAATATTGCTAGAACCCAAGTGCTCTAGGTTGCACTGCATCTGAAGTGTTTGTGTGCTTTAGCTGCTTTTCTGTATATATAGACTTATCTGTATATGTAGACTAGCTACTTATTCTGCTGTATTACTGCCACTTATATCGTTTTTCAGTTTTTCACTTGCCTTGCTTCATTTAAAAAGTTTTAAATTGCTAATTTTGTACAGTTTTAATCGCATTTACTGTTTAGGACTACACACTCAAGTGTGTTAGACTTTTCTGTGTTTATTTACTGTATTATTGCATTGTTTAGCCTGTTTCAACAAAAAAAAAAAAAAAAAATATATATATATATATATATATATATATATATATATATATATATATATATATATATATATATATATATATATATATATATATACTACCTTGTTTGCTCGTTTCCCACCTTTTCTAGCCAGTCCATATCCCAGGCCTTGCTCGTCTCAGGACTTTATTTTCTGTGCTCAGAGCTATCCAGACCCTGCTGTGGCAGAGGGAAGTCCTACTGCCTACCAGTGGGACTGGTAAGCATTGTACTGCCTATCTAACTCTAGAGGAGTGGTTTCCAGCTCTGAAATTGTAATTTTATTAGCCTTTTTGGGCTGATTTCTATCCCTTTCAACTTTCTGGCTTAAAAATGCGTGTGTTTGCACATTTTTCACATCGTGCAGCACTACGAGGCTACAGTTAAACTATTCCAGGTGGCAGAAAGTGTGCTCTTCAAATTTTCCCTTAAAACTAGCTGGTTTCTCAGTAGTAGCACTAAAATCTGAACCCCTGTGACTAGCACTTTCTCTAGAACCTGCTGTAAAGCACTAGGAAGCCTGAAACTGATACAAGCACTGAGCTGTCCTTGTCAATAAGGAGAAATTAATCATAGGCACTAAACAGCCTACAATTGCAAAGTACCTTGCAAAGGTAATGGAAAACAGCTCTTAAACCTTACAAAAAAGCACATAAACAGGCATGTCTGAGGGTCAGCTTCCGGTGGTTTCTCCTGTCCACCTGGTGAATCTGGGCATACTGGGGCAATGTGGCAACTGCCTCATGTACACAGACAATCCTCTCCTTCTACCACCCAACACTACAACCTGCGAGAGATGCACTTACATAGCCAAACTGGAAGCAAAGCTCTCTTCGGTCAAGACTGTGCTAGACAGTCAAGAGGAGAAGGCTAACACCTGCATTACACCTCTAGCAACTCATAGCCCTTCAAAATCCACACCATCAACTCCCACACATAGCAACACTAAACCCACATATGTGGAGGCCCTTAACATTAACCTGCCCAAGCAACAAGGACCTCCGAAGCTGAAACGCAAACAAACACCAGTCACAACCAAGGTGACACATAGCTCACAACACCAGTGTGCCACCCAACAACAGCCCCTAAGGCAAGACAATGTACCCAACACTTTAGTCATAGGTGACTCTGTAGTCAGGCACACTGATGTCCCACTCACCAGGCTGAACAAGGAGAAAATTACAGTCAGCTGCCTGTCGGGTGCCAGGATCTGCCACATAACGCATGCACTCAAGTCACTCCACAACACGTACAAATACGACTCTGTCATTGTCCATGCTGGAGTAAATTACTTGAGACGTACCTCCCTGGACTACATGAAAAGAGACATGGAAGAGCTCTTGGATCATGTGACCCAGGCAGGTATGACCCTAGCCCTGAGTAGCATCCTGCCTTCGCCCAGAATGATACCACAGTGTAAGGACAAAATGATTGACTTCAACAATTGGCTAAGCTTCTGGTGTCATTCAAAGGGGATCCAGTATTTGTCTGCCTGGGAAGACATGATCGACAAACCACAATGCTTTGCCAGAGATGGTCTGCACCTGTCACCCCTGGGATTCAGGTTACTGGCTAAAGCTCTTGCCACCCCTATAGTGCCTTTTTTAGGCAAGGTTCAAAGGATAAAACCACCACCGTAACAGATACAAGCATGCAAAATCTGAAGGTAATGCAACTCAGTGCTAGAAGTCTAAACCTCAAAATGCACTCTCTCGAGGCACTCCTTAAAATGGAGAACATCAATATCTGTGCAGTGACTGAGACCTGGTTCAAGGCTCCAGAGAGCACCCCTGCAAACCAGGCTACAATTCTTACCACACTTTTCGGCCACAAAACCAAGACCGAAACACTAAAGGTGGAGGAGTGTCCATATTCACACCTCCAGGCTAGTTGCCCAACACAATGCATCTGAAATTCTCCAGGTGCAACTAACACTAGATAAGACTGCAATCCAAATTGTAGCTTGCTACAGATCCCTCACCATATCCCAAGATTCTCACTACACCTTCCTAAACATACTGGAAAATATTAAGATACAACCAAACACCCTAATACTAGGTGATTTCAACTACCCTGCCATTATTGGGAAAACTACTCGGGTACCAACTCCTTTTCCCAACGGTTCTTGGAATTCATAAATTCCAATGCCCTGGATCAACTAATCCATTGTCCCACCAGGGGCTCCAATATCCTAGACCTGGTCATTACCAACATTGGAGAAAGATGCTCCACACCAGTGGTCACCCCCTCATTGGTCAGGTCTGACCATAAGCAAATCACCCTTGACATCCACATCCCACCCCCAACCCCCAGTAAGGAAACCTACTTAAAAAACTTCTCCAAAGCCAACTTCATGCTACTGAAGTTAGAAGTGACAAACTTCACAACACCCACGCAGATGGGATCTGGAAGTTCGACTGCAGAATCCTACACTAAGGCACTGTACGAGCACATCGACTCGTGCATGAATTGTGTCATCCCAAATAGAACCAAGATGCTCTTCTCCAAAAAAAGGAAGCCAATCTGGTGGTCCCCTGCTATAAACAAACTATACAACAGAAGGGAGAAACTGTTGTAGAAAAGAGGAAAATCCCAGGATGCAAAAAACTCCCTCACCAGCCTCAGTAAAAAGCTGAGATCCCTGATAAAATCCTCAAAAGCTAGTTACGAAAATAAAATTGCCAAAGATTCCAAAGACAACCACAAGGCATTCTATAGTTATGTTAAGAATCTAAATGGCAATGCTCAGATCTGCTCTCAGCTACAACAGAATGGCATTAAATATACTGATCCCAAGGATATTGCCAATATCCTGGCAGATCGATTCAGTACCAACTTCACTCCCCTCTCACCCCCTAAAGGGCCCATCTCAATACCAAAAGATTGCCAAATTCCGATAATTACAGCCACACAGGTAGAAACAGCACTCTCCAAAGCTAAGAATACAGCATCCATGGGATCAGATGACATCCCAGGCTGTGTACTACATGAACTACAAAATGAACTGGCACCCCACCTAAGTGTCATGTTTAATCATAGCCTCACCTCAGGCTTCATGCCCACTGAGTGGCGCACAGCTACAGTTATCCCGATCCACAAGGGAGGATCCACCTTGGATCCCAGGAACTACTGTCCCATCAGTCTGACAAGCCTGATCTGCAAGGGCATGGAACGCATTATCATGGAACTTATAAACAAAGACATTGGCAACCTCCAGAAACTGGACCCCACTCAGTTTGGGTTTGTGAAGGGCCGATCTTGTCTCCTGAATCTGATTGACTTCTTTGAATCGGTCTCCAGAGCTGTGGATGAGGATAAGGAGGTCAACACAGCCTATCTGGACCTCGCAAAGGCCTTCAACACCATCCCCCACTCTGGAATCATAGATAAACTTACTAAGCTGGGCATAAATCCCTACATCACTCGATGGGTTGCCAACTGGCTTACTGACAGAACCCAGACTGTAAAAGTAGCTGACTCCAAATCCAGCTCCAGACAAGTGACAAGTGGAGTACCTCAGGGTTCAGTCCTGGGACCACTCTTGTTTGGCATCTACTTCTCTGAAGTACAGGCCTACACTAAGGGACTCTTGCTAACAAAGTTTGCAGATGACTGCAAACTGAGAGCCATTATTAATCCCCAAATGATGTGGATATTCTACAAAAGGGCCTTACAGAAACAGATGCCAGGTGCCAGAGCCATGGGTTCAAGCTTAATGCCAAGAAATGTATAGTCATCCCCTTTGGAAAAAAAACATGTACCCATGAACTACCACATAGGTGGCAGGACACTAAACATCGAAAGTGTGATGAGAGACTTAGGGACACAAGTGGACAGTGGTCTCACTTTTGATAACCACATCGCCACAACAGTCAGGAAATCCTTCTACGTGGCGCACCTCATCACTACGGGCTTTTCATCCAGAAAAAAAGGAGGTCATTGTCCCACTGTATTCATCCCTCATTAGACCCATTATAGAGTATAATGCCCCATTTGGTATGTACCTCACAAGACATCTGCAACAGCTGGAAAGGCCACAGAAATACCTCACTAAAAGAATCACAGGCCTAAAGCAGATGCCATATGCTGACCGTCTAAAAAAACTCCAGCTATACTCTGTGGCATATCGTCTACTCAGAGGCGATCTCTGCTTAACATACAAGGCCATGTCAAACCCAGAGCTGTTGGACATGCTCCACTTAAAGAAATCCCAATCCCTCAGAGCCACATGCTCCAGGGATCTAAACCTTATCATCACAATGAATAAAACATGCTGGAGGGATAGGTTCCTGACCCAGAGATTCCCCATACTCTGGAATAGACTGCCCATACATGTCAAGCAGAGCACCTCATTGGCCCTCTTCAAAAGGAACATTGATGATTGGATGGGAGATAGGAAATTCACCCCAGGGATCATGTCAGTCGCCCTGCTAGACAGGGGCCCAGAGAAGTAAATATTGTGGGAAAAAATTTCCAGGGAATTGTTATGGTTAGGCTTGCATAGGCCTTAGGGCCGATAGCCTAGTACCAACCTATGAACCTATGAACCAGCATATTACTTCAGTCCTGTTTAAGTTATACTGGCTGCCTGCTTGGCATAGAACCACCTAAAAAGTTATGATTATTGTACATTTAGCTATGCATGACTTGGGTCACCCTTACCTGTAAAAACTTCTGATATGATATTGTCTGCCTTACAGCGATGGCTGGTTATTTTGGAGACAAGGTTGGAAAACTCATGTATTCATGCCTTTGACTGATAGGGCCTTTGTCTTTGGAATATGCCATCTGCCTGGCTGAGAGGGTTTTCATAGGTTCATAGGTAGGTATTAGGCTACCGGCCCAAGGGCCTACATAAGCCTAGCCAACAAGGTTCCCTGGCTTACATAACCCAAGAAAGTTAGTTTCCTGCACCACTGTCGAGCAGAGACTCAGAAGTGATCCCCAGGGTGCATTACCTATTTCCCATCCACTCATCAAGATTTTTCTTGAAGAGTGCTAATGAAGAACTTTGCTTGACATAGATGGGTAGCCTGTTCCAGAGTATGGGATGTTTCTGGGAGAGGAATCTATCCCTCTAGCAGGTCCTGTTTATTGTGGTGACAAAGTTTAGGTCCCTAGAGCATGTAGCTCAGAGGGATTGAGATTTCTTTAGGTGTAGCATGTCCAACAGTTCTGGGTTTGACATAGGTTTATATGTTAGGCAGAGCTCACCTTGGAGTAGGCGATATGCTACGGAGTAAAGCTGGAGCTTTTTGAGACGGTCAGTGTAGGGTATTTGTTTGAGGCCAGTAATCCTCTTTGTGAGGTACTTCTGTGGCCTTTCCAGCTGCTGCAGAAGTCTTGTGAGGTACATTCCAAAAGGGGCGTTGTACTCTATAATGGGTCTAATGAGTGTCGAGTAGAGGGGAACAATGACGTCTTTTTTCCTGGATGAGAGCCCTTTAATGATGAGGTGTGCCACGTAGAATGACTTCCTGACTACTGTGGCGATGTGACTATCAAAGGAGAAACTACTGTCCACCTGGGTCCCAAAGTCTCTTATCACACATTCGGTGTTAAGTAGATTGCTGCCTATGTAGTAGTTCATGGGTACTCAACCCCATGTAGCTTTGAGATCTCCTTGAAAACCCATCTTTACAAGCTTACATATACCTGAGGCTTCTGCTTTATTTGCTACACTGTTTTATCCTGACAGCCTGTTGAATTGTCTATTTTTCCCTTTGCATTATAAAATTTTAAGTGTACATTTTATCACATTTTTGTTTTACTGATACTTCAACTGTTTGTGTATTTTCTATCATATTTACTATAATGTACATTGACTTGTTTTACATATTGCCTTATGTTTATGTATTCTTCCTAATGTTTTTTGTACCTGTGTTTATTTGTGAGTACATTAATAAGTTTTAATTAGAACTTGAATTTGAACTTACTTCAGATTTAGTATCAGCTTCAGAAACATATATGTATAGTGTTCAGGACTGAATCGTGATTCTTTATACTGTGGAAGGAAAAGCTATATTTAGTTACATGGGTTTAGAATACATATGAAAAGGTTTAATGTCCAAGTATGTGTTTAGCATAGCATTAGAGTTAATTGTAAGATAATCAATATAATGTGTTCTACCTCACAGAATAAATAAAAGTCCTGAAAATCAAAATCCCAAGACCATAAAATCATTAAGACAGAAATGCTGGAGACCACAATATCAAACTCCCAGACTTGCTCCCCCCAAATGACCCATGTTTGCTCTCATTCATGGGGTCTGCGTTGGTAGGGAGATTCAGTATTCCAGATTTTTCATCCTTGTTGTTTTCAGCATTTTGGTCTTGCAATATTATGGACCTAAGATTTTGATTTTCAGGATTTTTATTTTCAATATTACCATTGTAAACCATATGTATATATGTATACACACACACACACACACACACACACACACACACACACACACACACACACACACACACACACACACACACACACACACACACACACACACACACACACACACACACACAGAGTTTAATGCCAATCAGCAGTAGCCAGCTACAGGAAGCTGCATATCATATAGTACATATTCTAGATTGCTCAGTTTAACTAAGGATCTCATGGAGGCTAGACAGCATCTATAGTGTCTTTCTGTTGTTCTGACAAAACCACAGATATCACATTAATGATCCCATCACCTGACCTAATCCTTAAACTCACAAGTTTGGGACCAAAAAATATTCCCACAAAAGTAATAAAATCAAGTCATAACTGCCACAACTATATCTTCCTGTGATGGCTCCAGAACTGAGTGCATGTTATAAAAATATTCCTTCCCTCCCTAAAAAATATCCATGTCAAATCCAAAGATAAGGATAATGGTCATATATTAGAAAACAAATACAAAACAGCAAGCCTATTGAAATAAATTGGGAAAAATCCTTGATCCTTGTACGAGTGCAGAGGGCATATTTAGGTCCTGCACAGACACTTAAAGATGCCCCTTGCACTCAGAAAGTGCCGTATGGCACTTTCAAACAAGGAAGAAGCATAATATTAGAGCCTGTCTCTAATATTATGCATTATTTCAGTGTCTGTGGACACTGAAATGTAAAACTGAGCATGTCAGTGTCCATGGACACTGAAATAAGAAAAATAAAAAGCACACAATCCCTAAGAAGTAGCCCGCACAGTACATGACTATCCCTGGAATGGTCAGATCCCTGCCCCACATGCCTGCAACCTTCTGATAAATATATGTAATAATTTAATATTTTGTTTTATTTTTTTTTTTAGAATAAAAAAGAAAGTTTAAGCAGAGTGCAGTGGGTTTGCATGCTGTGGCACTTTGCTCAGCCCAGTTTAAATGCTGTTTGAGAGTCAAATAGAATTGTGAAGGAGAAACCCTTGTTGTTGATGTAACATAGTGGTTAGAGTTCTGGTTTAGCATGCAAAACATGTATGGTTTGAATTCCAACTCTGGCCAATATATTTTATGTGTGGAAGCAGTTGTAAATTAATTTTTATGAATTGGAATGATATTTGTAAGTCATATGCCTCCCTTTTTTCTTTTCTTTATTTAAAATGAGCGTGGGTTTAAGTGGACATAAGCAAAGCTAAGCTGATGTAAGCATTGCTTAGCTTCGCTTAGCTCTATGCAAACCCATGCAAATCCACTTACAACTGCTTAAAAGTGCCTTACTCACTCTGTATTCAGCAGCCCTTCTTCTGGCCTGCAACAAAATAAACAGCCATGTTCAGTTTTGAACCCAGGATGCTATACACCTTAGTCACAGCAATTTACCACTAGGCCATCTTAGCTATAAGATATTAGGATGTTTTTTACAATATATCATGCAGTACAGTCAGTTTACAAATGGAAAGACACACTGTGCAATCAGCAATAATTGTCATCTACAAACATATACATGAAAAAAAATATTTACATATATAGAGAGATAGATAGATATTTGTGGAGATACATATATATGTATAACATTACCAATGAACAGATTTTTAAGCAACTAAGAAATAGTACAAAAAAGGCAATACTCATGGATAAAAAGAACTACTACTGTAAACTACAAGAAAATCACCAAAACAACCCCCAGAAATTCTGGTCTAGTATCAATAAACTCCTTTCTCCAGGATACTCTCGTACACCAACCCCACATCAGGCTGATCCTGATACCCCCCATCAAACTGCTAATGCCTTCAATTTCTTTTTCACAGAAACCATACAAGCACTCGCTAGTCAACTTACTCCAGACAATTCAAACCTTCCCACTTCCTTACCCAGCACTCATCCACTCTTCCACATGCAGCCAGTCTCCATCACTCTCATCTACAAATTCATCCAAAAACTTAAACCTTGTACTCCTTCTGCTGACCAGCTACCCTCTGAATACCTCCAAAAAGCAGCCAAAGCAATTTCCTATCCCATATCCGTCCTCATAAACAGAGCCATTAAGGAGGGAAACGTTCCAGACTTTTGGAAAATCTCCCATATTATTCCCCTACACAAAGTTGGTAACTCCAACGACTTCTCAAACTACAGGCCAATAGCCCTATTATCACCCTTAGCAAAAATAATGGAAAAATGCATTCATCATCAACTTTTAAACCATTTAACTCAAAATAACTCAATAGCTAAGTGCCAGCATGGTTTTAGGCCATCTCATAGTACCACTACTGCCCTGTTATCCTTTACAGATGTTATAAATAGAAATCGTAATAACAACCACCTCTCATCTGCACTCTTTATTGACCTCTCAAAAGCTTTTGACATGGTAAACCATACCCTTCTTATCAACATTCCTGAATCCTTTTCCCTGGACTCTCTGGCTATTAAGTGGTTCAGATCCTACCTAACCAATAGACAACAAGCAGTCCTCTGGAAAAATAATATATCATCCCTTCTACCAGTCACTCTGGGAGTCCCTCAGGGCTCTATTCTAGGCCCACTTCTTTTTTCTCTTTTTATCAACGACCTCCATTTAGCAATCCCTCAAGCCACCTGCATACAATATGCTGATGATTCAACTTTAATATGCTCGGCAAGCTCCCCTACTGAACTACATTCACTGACTCAGAATGTATTCAACATAGTTGAAACTTGGTTTACAAAGCGTTGCCTCCTTCTCAATGCAAAAAAAAACAAACTCCTTCTCTTTACACCCACCAGAAAGTCCATCCCTATTGATTTCTCTGTTATTTCCAATAATTCCACAACTATACACCCCGACTCTACCACCAAGTTGTTAGGAATCACTATTGATAATAACCTGACATTCGATATCCACATAAATAATACCATTAAAGCTGACAACAGAAAGATAGGCTCCAATAGTCAAAACCAAGATTGCAAACTCCCATTTAATTTCAACTCTTCTTTATGCCTCTCCCATATATACAAACCTCAAAAATAATAACCTTGCCAAATTGGCCCATGCCTACAACAGCATCGCTAGATTTACCACTGGTAATCCCTTTAGAACTCACCACTGTCTAAATCTACTACAGCTAGGCTGGCTGGAACTTCAAAACCATCTGAAAATCTCCCAACTAACCATTACCCATAAGATATTTTACCAGCGAAACAGCACTCCAATACTATCCGATCTCATAATCCCCTATAAAAACTTAAACTCCCTACACTCTTCTAGTAAACTTCTAGCTAGCATTACCAAGACTAACAACATAGCTGGTGACTCCCTGTTTTCTAACACAGTGGGAAAAGACTGGAACCTACTTCCCAATGACTTAACATCACTTTCCTCCTTGTCTCTCTTTAAACAAAAACTCAAAATTCACCTTAAGACACACTGGTTATGCCCCTGCAGTAACCCTGACTAACCCTCTAGTTCTGCTAATATTATCTCCACCTCCTACAAAATTTCCTATACTTCATTCCATACTTCTTGCTGCAGAGCTGGAACTGGTGAACACACTCAAACATACTAATGTATTTCTTCCTTCTGACTATCACAAAACATATCAGTTCATAATTCTATAATCACCTTCTATGACTGGTATTAGTGTAAATATTTTAACATATACCTGTATAATCCCTTAATTTAATGTAATACCAACTTTTATCTCTATTTTTATTATGCTTCCTGCATTTTTATTGTACTGTTATCATTTACTATGTAACAACTAGGACTCACATCTTGGTATTGTTTTGTATTGTAATGTAATTTCCAATTTAAAATCAAATTGTTTACTACTGGAGCTTTTCTCCCCAGGCCTCTACTGAAAAAGGAAATATATCCAGTTAGACTAGCCCAGTAAACAAATGTAAAATAAATAAAATAAATAAATATAACAATATACAGATAAAGTACCAAGAAATACTGATGTGTAGATATATTTATATACACACACATACGCATATATATATATATATATATATATATATATATATATATATATATATATGTTGTGTCTTTCAGCTTTTCCCAGTCCGCTAATGATTGGTAGTTGATTTTTATGTGCCAATTTACCAGCCTGACGCACAACCTTCAACGAAGGTACGCCCATTCACGCATGTCTCCACGCAGAAGGTAGCTGAGAATCGAACCAGACAGCATCTTACTGTGAGGCGAGAACGCTACCACTGCTCCACCACCGTGGATAATATATATATATATATATATATATATATATATATATATAAAATTCAAGGCAACTGTAGTGACGATGTGACCTTTTAATAATAACTGATAATGACACTTAATGAAATAATAAAACAACAGCAATACACGAAACAAAATTATAATCTAGTACACACTAAACGCTTTCACCCATCCAATCTGTGGGTTTCATCAGAATAACTTCCATTGTGAATACACTTCCTTAATATAGTGTTCTAATTAATTTGGATATTTTATTTGAAATAAGTGAAGAAGGAATAGGATCTAACATATTTAGAAAAAAGACATATTCAAATTCATTCCTACATTACAATAGTTGTCATCCATATTTTCAAAAAAGGAACTTGGTGAAAGGCCAAATGGTCAGACTGTCTCGTATTATAAGTGATGACAACAATTTTAATAATGAGATTGACAAGCTTATTGGAATGTTTATGGACAGAGGTTATCCTATGCAATTGTTAATGGAATTGTGGAAAGAAATACTGGTTAAAAGAAGCCTTACATTCAAACCTGTATTGAAATTTGGTTACAATAATAATACAAAGGAAACAACTAACAATAAAAGAGAAGCGTTCATTATACCATTTAATGAAGCTTCTGATACCTTAGTTAACACATTGAAAGAATTATGGGTGAGTGTGTTTGGTAATAAATTGGAAGTATTAGACATTGTAGGGAATCAACCATGTGTTACATACAGTAGAGGAAGAAATTTAAAGGATTATTTTGAAAATAGTAACAATACACAGTCTTATAACAATTCTAAAATGAACAAGTGTGGGTTTTGTAGAACATGTAAATTTATTAATGATGGTCCCTATGTGATGATACAGAATTATAACAGATCCATAAAATGTCCAGGGTTTGTTAACTGTAACACAAAAATGGTGGTATATTTAGCTACTTGTCTATCATGTCAAGCATTTTATGTAGGAAAAACCATTAGAAAGTTAAGAGATCGTATAATGGAACATAATAGGGATATTAAAAATAAAAAAACGACCAATTCTTTATACATACATAGTACGAAATGCCCATATTTTAAGAGGTTTATATTTTTTGTAATTGATAGGATTCCACATAATACAGATAAGGGTGGAGATGTGAATAATTTATTAGAAGTTAAAGAATGCCTATGGCAACTCAGGCTCAATGCTTGTAACATGCCAGGTATTAACGAACATATTTCCATCTCCAGTATTCTTAAATACAAATCTTATGTTATTTAAATGGTTATTTATTGTTACATTCTGAGACGTTGATGGTTTGATATTTTGATATATAGATTATTATGTTTATTGGTTTTATGTTTTAAACTATTTCACTATTTTAGAATAGAATAGAATAGAGTATTATTTATTTAGTTATTTAGTTAAATTGTATAATACTTATGTATTACTATTTTGGTGTTATATATTTTATACATTACATATTTATTATATACATATTATAGGGTAATTTTATATGTACATAATATATACATATATTTTTTAGAAGTTAGGAGGCGTTGATTTTAAATAAGATATATTAATCAAATGAATGACTTGATGACAAACCTAAGGCTGATTGGACAATTTGTAATTAGAACACTATATTAAGGAAGTGTATTCACAATGGAAGTTACTCTGATGAAACCCACAGATTGGATGGGTGAAAGCACTTAGTGTGTACTAGATTATAATTTTGTTTCGTGTATTGCTATTGTTTTATTATTTCGTTAAGTGTCGTTATCAGTTATTATTAAAAGGTCACATCGTCACTACAGTTTCCTTGAATTTTATTTCTAAGTTTATTTTTGTTGTGTTTATATATATATATATATATATATATATATATATATATATATATATATATATATACACACACACACAAACATATGCTGCTGATAAACCACCCATAACTGGGACAGCATGCACAGATACGAAAGGAACCCTGACACTCACATCTGCCCCCCCCAGTCCAAATAATAAGTGAACAGTATGCTGCTACAAAATCATGGCAGGCCATATACCATGGCCAGACATATACAGTGACCTCTTAGCAACACAACTTCAATGAGTGAAGATAGTAAACAAAAATACAAACAGCTTGTAATTCACACAAGTTCATTTTACTTTGATGTCTTTGCCAAAGCCTTCAAGGAGTAACACATTATAAGAAATACTCGCCTTAATTAGAAGAAGCAATTAACATGTAAGTACATTTAAATACACAGCCTCCAATTCCACTTTTCAGTCAACCCCCTAGGGGATAAAGTATCACATTTAAAACATACATTGATTCTGGACATAACAATTGTTCTTTTATGACTGTTTGACCAAACTGAGAAACAGACTTTTATCAAAGCAGTACCTTGTAACCCACTACACTTAATTACATGTATATACACAGCTTCCAACTACACTACACATTCAACCCTTAGGGGATAAAGTATCACATTTAAGAATTTAAACCGATTCTGTACATAACAATTCTTCTTTCAGGACTACTACCTCAATGGTGGGAATTATTGAAATGTACAGCTATAGAACTGTCTTCTTCCTCATCAGTAATATCTGTCACATGTTCTAACAGCCTAGTTTTAAAACAGTTGTTACTCTCCCCCACATAAAATATGTTACAAGAGCATCTAAGATCATTCTCCTTACACCAACCTCTTGAATGTACAGAGTTCCACACATTGTCCACCCTTTCCCCTCAGCAGGAATGACAGAACATAATAATGGTAGACCCTACCTATCAACCTCCTACTGTATGGCATCTGTGCTAAGCCTGACATAATTTGGGACTGAGTTCCAAAAACATGGCCATACTGGAAATATTGTTGTTATACACTGAGAAAATTGCTGGTGTTAAAGGGATTATTGTAACATAACTTTTCTTAGGGATATAAAGTCTGAAACACAAATGGATGTTGGCAAATACTGATTGCAATCAACAGAATATGCTACTGATTTGCCAAGGACAACACCTGTCTGGGAATCAGACCAAACATAACAGGCAAACCTCTGGCCATTATGTGGATAGCCATACAGTTGAGAGCTATGCAGACACAGAACTTTGTCAGACTGAAACCCATGCAGAAGTAGCATGTTCAGACAAACCCTGGTAAACAAGCAGTATTCAAAACATATAGCAGCAATACTCACATTCTGCCCCTAGGTCCTGAATCAGCTCCACCATTTAGTTGGCTTGTCTACACAGGTCTTGTTCTAAGAGATATTAGCTCACACACCTCCAGGATCTCTTCCTCACAGGTAAGGGAAAGGGCCAACACCCACATGGAGTACTCAGTTATAGGAGTGTGTTGCCATGACATTGGCTACTGGAATAACTACACAGCTGCTCTGCATGCAATCAGCAACTGGGGAACACCAATTGGTGCTCAAGCCATCACATGATCATGAGCATTACCTACAAAAGACAAGCTGCCATCTATTCAAACCACCTCTATCTTAGACAGTCCACTAGTGCAAAGTGAAGTAGTGTGAGAAGAAAGAATAAGAAAGGATGTATCTGTGACATATCCAGAAAAAAAGGTATGTGAAACAAGTAAGCATGTAATTGAATGCAGTAGATGGTCTGTAAAAATGGAAAATAGGGGTTTGAAAGCATATGTCTCAACAAGATTTGCTGTACTGATGTACTGGTGAACAGCACTGATGGCGATAGCATGCGGCTCTGTCTGTACTGACTTGGCCAGCTACTGGGATGTTGTACATATCCATATGTTACCTGTGCATATAACTATGATACACATTTTGTCTTGTAAATATAAGACAACTATACAGAGCATGTGCAGAGTAGAGTACTGCTGCAGATGTATGTGTGTTGAACTGCATGTTATATACTGAGCTCATACCTTTCAACTGTCAGTGTCTGCACACTGACCATATGTGTGCCTCATATTTGCAGTCTTTTACCCATAGGGTTGTGTCATGTCAGTCAAATCCTTGCCAAATCTGTGAAGACTGACATTACAACATCCCCTTAATTGTCCACTGGCTTTTCTCATTTAGGATTGCCACAGTGGATTGTCAGTTGCCATTTCTGCCTGTCCTCTGAATCTTGCTCTCTCACACCAGCCACCTGCATGTCCTTTCTCACCACATTCAGAAACCTTATCTGAGGCCTTCCTCTCTTCCTCTTACCTGGCAGCTATATTCTTATCATCTTTTTCACAATGTACTCAGCACCCCTCCTCAGCACATGTCCAAACTGATGTAATGCTGCCTCTCCAACACTGTCTCATATCTGTCCAACATGGCCTGAGCCTGTCATATACACATTGCTAAACCTCTGCACCCGTGTCATACCCAGTGCAAAACTTAACATCTGTAACTCTGCCATGTGCAGCTCTGACCCCTGCCTTTTTGTAATTGCCACTGTCTCCGACCCATGTTGTAGATCTTACATATCATGCTTACTGATACTTGTCTGTTTCATATCACTCCTGATACTCTTCTCCACCCTCTCCAGCCTGCCTGTACTCTCTTCTCCGCCTATCCTCCATAGTCTTCATTACTCTGAAATGTTGATCCCAATCATTTGAACACATCCACCTTTGCCACCTGTACTCCATGCATGCTGAACATTCTGCTATCCTCCCTCTCATTCACACACGTATATTCTGTCCTAGTGCTGCTGACCTTCATTCCTGTCCTCCCTAGAGCATATGTCCACCTCTCCAGGGTCTCCAAAAGCTGTTCCCTACTCTCAATACAGATCACAATGCCATCTGCAAACAACATAGTCAACTGGTACTCCCGTATGATTTTGTCTGTCAATCTGTCCTTCACCATTTCAAATCAGAAAGGGCTCACAGCTGATCCCTGATGTCATCCCCACCTCCACCTTAAACACATCTGTCAATCCCAATGCAAACCTCAATGCTGTGACACCACCCTTGTACATATCCTGTACCACTCTTACATACATCTCTTCCACTCATGACTTCATCATACAATACCACAACTCCTGTCTAGGCACCCTGTCATATGCTTTCTGTACATCCAGAGAGGCACAGAGTAACCCCTGACTTTCTCTGTATCCCACCAGTAACAGTCTCAGAGAAAACATCACATTGGCAGTGCCCTTTCCACTCATGACACCATACTGCTGACCAGAACTCCTCACCTCCCTGCGTAACCTAGCTTCCACTACTCTTACCCATAACTTCATGCTGTGACTGGTCAGTGTTATCGCTCTGTAGTCATCACAGCTCTGCATATCAACCTCATTTGTAGCACTGCACCCAAGCACTTTCTCTCCATTCCACATGCAACCTCATACTTCCCAAGATATCAGTAAACAGTCTGGCTAACACACCACTGCCATTTCCCGTAAACAACCCCATACTTCCACAGGTATGTAATTGTGGACCAACAGGCTTGCCAGTATTCATCCTCTCCATATTACATCCTCCTTGTTAAGCCATTGCACTTCCTGATTCACCATACCCACATCATCCAACCTTCTCTGTCTCATTCTCCTCATTCATCAGCCTCTCAAAGTACACTCTCCACATGCTCAACACACTCTCCTTGCTTGTGAGTACAAAGACCTCATCAGCCTTTATCACCCTTATCTGCTGCACATCTTTCCTAGCTCAGTGCATCTGTCCAGCCATTCGGTACAATTTCTTTATCCCTCCTTAGTGTCCAACCTGTCATTGAACTCTTCATATGCTCATCCTCAGCCTTTGTCACCTCTCTCTTTGCCATGCACATCATCTCCTGATACTCCTGCCTACTTTCCTCATCTATCTGACAGTCCCACTCCTTCTTGCCTAATCTCTGTCTCTGTATACTGTCTAGTACTTCCTCGGTCACCCCAAGCTCCCATCTAGTCGTGTCCCTTACCAGCTCTGCTGTACTTAACCAGATATTTGTTAGATGGTCACTGACACCCAATGCCTCTCTCAACTCTTCCCTGAACTCCACACACTTTTCCAATTCACACCATTTGATCCTCGGTGCTGCCCCCACACTCCTCCTCATCTCGATCACCAACATCATCTCACATAGCAACATTCCCTGCTGCCTAAATACACTTTACCCTGTCACCACTTTACAGTCTCCAATCTCCTTCAAACTGTCCCTCCTACATTGGATATATTCCACCTGTGTGCATCTTACTCCACTCTTGTATGTCACCCTATGCTCCTCCCCTGTTATAGTGCATATTCACCACAGCCATGTCCATCCTATGACCATCTCACTGTCTCCACTCCTTTTAACACCATACATACCCATCAATTCCCCATCCACTCTGTTCACTTCACCAACATGCCCATTGACATGTGCTACAATGACCAGTCTATCACCCTTGGGTACAGTGATCACCACCTCATCCAACCAACGTCACATTTTTCTTTCTCATCCATCACACAACCAGCTGGCATAGCATATGCAGAACAGTCATTATTACACCATCAGCTGACAGCTTCAGAAACGTCCCTCTGTCAGACACTTATGTCATTCTCCCAAAACACTCTTGGCATACTGTTCCTTCAGCAGAAGCCCTACCCCCTTCCACCTCCAGTCCACACCCTGATAGCACAATTGTGACCTGTCTGCCGTACACCCAGTCATAATCCCCTTCCATGTGGTCTCTTGCACACACACAATATGTCAACCATCCCCTAGCCAGCATATCAGCTAGACTGGTCCCTATTCCACTCATACTGCCAACATTAACAATTCTTACCCACAATACCACCCTCCTAGCATTTCCCCTCCTTTCTGCCATATGACTGTTGGACATTCTACAGGGGATACTTGTCAGTGCAAAGGCTACTGTGCTATTGAATGACTCAAGTATGTTACAGCAGTACTGAGACACTGTCACTGATTTTGTCCCATTGCTCCCATGTATGCATGGCATCTTACAGATGTCCTGCTGTAACAAGTTGAGAGGGATGACTGTGCAGCAGGACTGTGAATTTAGTGTGCCATACTGACATAGAACAGACATGTATGTGAGGTATTAGCTATGCACATGTCAGTATGAGTAGATGTATGTGTCCACCTCATGAAAACAGACATGGGATTCAAAATGTCAGTTAAAACAGCTGTACATGTTGTACACATATGTAATCTTAGCTACTGTGCACTCAAAAGAGTTACATTTCTGCAGCTACTGGTTGTTGCATTGCCCTGACACAGTCATGGTTAGTATAGTAAGCATGATTATCATTACTAAGTTGGAGAGGTGTCCACTGTGTTATGACTTTGTAGCCATGCCCCTTACAAACAACAGATTGAACACATGCATGGTTGTATGGACTCAGCAATACCTTACTTGTCATACCTGCCTCCACCTACATACAGTAATCCTCTTTGCTGGACAGCAGCATTACACAAACCACAGAGTTCGTTCCTATAGTGGCTGTACAGGGCAAAGTAGGGACAGGAACCAACCTGGCATCAAGGCAGCCATTGTCTGAACAAGCATATAAGGTCACAGGTGGATTACTGTAAGGCCAGCTATGAGTACAAATTGGAGACATCCACCAGGGACAATCACAAGACCATCTTCCCATATTTCTGCAATCTCGGAGGCAACATACCAACCCAACCTGTAATGGTGGCCAGTCAGATCACATACACACACAATATAGCTACAGGCAACCTGATGCAGACAGGGTTAGGACAAACACCCCCCCGGCTCAGCATCACTAAAGGTGAATATGTACTGCACCCACACCCCTCTCCTCATCACCAGTGAGCAGGTACATGTTGCCTACTGAAAAGCAACAAGTGCAAGTATCCATAAGGCATCATATCATCCCTGTCTGCATCCTACATGAACTCAGGCATGTGCTTCCAGCTGCATTACACACTGTAGTCACACAAAGCCACAGCACCATCCACACACCATTCACATGGAAGATGGCTAATGTCATCCATTTACACAGACCTGAATGAGGAATGATGGATTATGCAAACAATCTGCCCTCACTGCAGGCAACATGACTCATCAGGACCAAGAGTGCAATGCAAGCTGATACTGTGCTGATAGATTACAGGGGTGTGGTGGGATTGTGAGTGTTGGCTACTGGTATGGTTGTGAGTGTTGGCTACTGATATGGTTGTGAGTGTTGGCTACTGGTATTCAAGGTACATGTGCAGGTACTGGACATAATATTGCCAAATGTATGGGGTCCTGAGATGTGTTTCCCTGTTAGTGTCTACCAGGTGCAATGTCACATCACCGGTGGGAGACCTTCTCACCAGTGGAATGCAACCTGATTATGGAAGCCATAATACAGAATCACACAGTACTGTTGGGCTGAAGCCAGCAACATCTGCAGGAGAGGACCACCCTGTTGGATGACCCTATCCACAGGGTAAATTAGGTGGGCCTGCACACACGTACATATGAGCAGGTGCGGCATCATGCCACCAACCTTATATGCCATGCCTGTCAAAGGGCTGGTGCCATGGCCAGGGACCCCACAACCACAGGTGGGAGACCAGCCATGCAGCCTCCACTGACACCAAATGAGGAGCTCCTTGACAAGCTTGGGCCACCCACCATAGTACAACACCAAGGTACAAAGCCCCACTTGCTGGAGGTGGGTGGCACCCACACAATGGACAAGGAGCGTGCAGGTAAGGCTCGGTGAGGATTGGTAGACTACTGTATGAGACATACTTGTATCTGTACAGTATCTACATGCATGTACCAGGTTCAATTGCAGTTTTGGATGGGGATTTCTAATGCACAGACATGCAAATCTATGGTGAAGGACAGCAAATTGTGTAGTATTGGGTGTTGTACTGTAAATGTGCAGACATGCTACATCCATCCTTTTACAAGGGCACATGTGAGTCTGCTGACAATACCTCTCTCCCACAACTACATAAGTCACTCTGGTCTGCATATGGGACAGCGTCCTGAAGCTGGTGAGTATGGAATTGTTCACTTTTGCTTTGGCAATACCCCAGGCATGTGGAGGGCATGCAAGTTACCATGCACATGACTATGACTAATAGCCATATTGCTTTATGTGCATGTTCACTTGTGGAGGGGTTAATTGTATTGCATCACAGTGGTCACCACACGGGCCTATCTGAAGAGAATGTGACATTCCTGTAGCATACCTCACAACCTGTCAGTGCAAGACATCTGGACAGACACCAGCAAAATGTATTGGACAAACTGACTAAGGTAGGCACATGTGTGAAATATTACTGCTATACAGTGGATATAAAATGTATACACACACCTGTTAAGATGCCATTTGTTTCTGATATATACTGATTGAGACCACAATACATCAGTCCACACCTTTCCCAACCTTTAATGTGACTCATGACATAAATAATTCACTTGTAAAACCAAGCATCTGGACACATGTATTGCACCTACAAGCCTGGACAAGTGTGAGGGTAGCAGACGTTGTATCAATATGCTGTTTCACTCAGGTATGATACCTGATGCTGCCATATGTGTCAGTACACTCACTGGCCTATTTGGCAATTATATCACATACATGGGCATTGTTAAGGCAGACAGAGCACTAATAGGTTCCAAACATCTGGATGTTCCAGACACATCTGTACAGAGGACTGGTATGGCCTGTACAATGGTTTCACATGCTGCATGTGAGGCAGATGCCATTACCACACTATATAAAGTAATGGCATCAGGATGTGGTCACCTGCCATGTATGGTACACACATCAAAATGGTATCAGCCACATTCTCACACACACACACACACACACACACACACACACACACACACACACACACACACACACACACACACACACACACACACACACACTAGTATTGAGATTACAACTCCTACCTGTCTATTTAAGTCCTGTAGTGTTATGCAGTTCTCAGATGCACCACAGAGCTTACACAATTTCACTTCATCTAAAGGTACTTGTAAGGTGAATGACATCAACAGGACTACTAAATTAAGTTGAGTATGGTAGTACACAACTCAGAATGGTATAACCTTCACAGTACATGATTCTCTCACAAACAGTTACCAGTACTGAGATGAGAGATCCTGCCTATCTAGTTATTTGTATTAGGGTATTATGCAGTTAGCAGATGTGCCATGCAGCTTACACAACTTCACCTTGTCCAAAGGTGCATCTAAGGTGAATGACAACAACAGCAGTAGTACAGTAAGGTGGGGGAAGTGTAATGGGTGGTACACAAGTCAAAATGCTATAAGCCACACAGTATGTGATACACACACCCACACACACACACACACACACACACACACACACAGACACACACACACACGCACACACGCACACACACACACACACACACACACACACACACACACACACACACACACACACACACACACACAGTTACCAGTATTGGGATCAGAACTCCTGCCTATCTAGTTATTTCTACCATAGTGTTACGCAGTTATCAGATGTGCCACAGAGTTTATACAATTTCACCTACTCCAAAGGTACTTCTAAGGTGAATGACATCAACAGGACTACTAAATTGGAGTGAGGGGAAGTGTAAAGGGTGGTATACAAGTCATAAATGGTATAACTCACACAGAACATGATTCACACACTCATACACACACACACACACACACACACACACACACACACACACACACACACACACACACACACACGCACACACAGACACACACGCACACACACACGAACACACACACACACACACACACCCACACTCACACACAGTTGGCAGTATTGGGATGAGAACTCTTGTCTATCTAGTTATGTCTACTATAGTGTTACGCAGTTGTCAGACATGCCACGGTCCCACGGAACTTATACAACATCACTTCCTCCAAAGGCACTTCTAAGGTGAATGTCATCAACAGGACTACTAAATTGGAGTGAGGGGAAGTGTAAATGATAGTACACAAGTCAGAATGGTATAACCCACACAGTACATCATTCTCACACACACAGACTTTCCAATATTGAGATTAGAACCTGTGACTATCCAGTTATTTGTACTATAGTGTTACACAGTTACTGCGCATGCTGCAGAGCTTACTGGACTTACAAGTGGCCAAAGATGCTGAGAACTGCATAGCTGAGGTAAAGTATTACAGGTGACAGGAAGTCTGCCTTCACTTTCTCCCATACATCTTGCTAGTTCTTTCTGTCTTGCACTTCAAATAATGTTATAGCTTTGCACTTCAACAGGCTATTGTATCAATAAGTGTGTCACACCTGGGAGCCCTCAGTAGTACTCATTCATCATGGAATTAGCCCCAGTAGTTACTACTTATGACCAACCCTCCTGGCATGATTCAAGTGCGGTTTTCTGTACTTTCACCCATTAACTCATTACATCCAAGTGACGCCTCCAGGTGCATCTGCAGTTACCTCCTACTAACACCTCTAGGCATCAGATATTGCTTGTTCATATTTGCATTAATAATTCCAAAACCATGCTACATACGAGGTATCAGAAGGTTTTATCTTGAAGTATACATGATGGCAAACACAATTGTATTGATATTTGACCTCTGTCAATGAATATGTCTTAGAACTGTAAGGTAATAACTTCATTTTTTAAAGGCTTAAGCCACACCCACTGGGAGTTAAAGGCAAACACTCAAAAGAGCTGTACTGGAGGGAATGAGTTAACCTGGTGCACTTGCCCAATCTGAGGCACTGTTGCAACTGCCTCATGTACACAGATAACCCTCTCCTCTAAACTGCAAACACTCAGACCAGTGAGAGTTACCCCTATATCACCAAATGTGGAAATATGCACTCTCCAGCAAAGACTGGACTAGCTGATCAAGAGGATGAGATCACACCTGCACCACACCATGTGAACACATAGCTCACCACAACACCCACTATGAGAAAAACCACACACCCACCTTCACAGAGGCACTCAATGGACATTTACACAAATAGCACAGACCAGCAAGACAGACACCCTCTCAGACACCATGACATAGCACATGCCAAAGGACACATATGTCACCTACATAGTGTGCCCCTCAACCTAAGCTCCTAAGGCTGACCACCTTGCACAATACAGTGATCATGGGTGACTCAGTACTATGGCACACCAATGTCCCACTCACTATGTTAATTATGGAGGAGGTAACAGCCAACTGTCTATCACGTGACAGCATCCAACACATGACACACCCGGTTAGGCCACTCCGCAACAGCTACAAGTATCACTCTGTCATCATCCATGTGGGTGTGAATGACCTGAGACATACCTCCCTGGGCTACATGACAAGGGACATGCTTGAACACTCAGATTATGTGGTCCAGGCAGGTGTGACAGTAGCCCTGAACAGTACACTGCCATCACCCAGATTGATGTTGCAGTACTTTCAACAGATAATTGACTACAACATTGGCATATGCATTGTGTGTCATTCTCTGGGGGATCCATTATCTCTCTGTTTGGGATAACATAATTGACAGACTTCAATGCCTTGCCAGAGATGTCCTAAATCTGTCAGCCCTGGGTTTCCAGGCACAGGGAAAGTGTCTTGCCACCCCTGTAGTGCCTTATTAGGCAGTGTTCCAAATCAAATTACCACTGTAGCAGCTAGACATGTATGCATTCTGAGGGTCATGCTGCTCAACAGTAGACATCGTTCAAGATTCAGTCACTCAAAGCGCTTCTCAGAGTAGAGGACATTGACATTTGTGCTGTAACGGAGAGGTGGTTCACAGCAGCAGACAGCAGCCCTGCACTAACAGGCTATGATGCATTCCACAGCTGTCAGCACCTAAACATGGACCACATCTCCACAGGTGATGTTGTCTCCATATCCATAATGGATATGCACACCTCCAGACTAGTATCCCAGCATAATGCATCGGAGGTACTTACTTTAAAACTGACCTTGGGGAATAGTGCAATCCACATCATAGCCTGCTATCAGTCCCCAGCTATGTCCCTAGACTGTCAGTGCGCATTCCTCAACACCCTGGCATCTATGAAGGTCCAACCCAACACTGACATAGTAGGAGACTTCAACTACCCCTCCATCACCTGGGGATTGTAGTCAAGCACCAGTACACTAGCCCAACATCTCATGGAATTCATCATTTCCAATGCCCTGGACTGGATCATACTTACCCCCAGTAGAGGATGAAACAACCTTGACCTGTGGTGATTACTTACATATGGGACTGTTGCTTGACCACAGTTCTTGATCCCTTCCTGGTCAGATCCAAACATGATGCAGTCAACATGGAGCTCAACATCTTACCCACAAGGGTAACCACCTTACAAAACCAGTGCTGATATTGCAGTCATAAAAACAGGGGTGGATGACTTCACTGCACCCATGCCAATGGGAAATAGCTGCATGGCTGTTGCATCATACACATATGCACTGCACAAACATGTACAACATGTACATGGATGCATGATACTAGCCAGAGCCAACAGAACACGGACACTGTCCTCCAAACACTGGAAGCCATTGTGATGGTCCCCTGCCATTACTAATGTGTACAACAGAAGGAGGACACTGTTGCAGAAAATGGTGGTGTCCCAAGACTGAGGAGCTCCCTTATTAACCTCAAACAGAACTTGGGATCCCTCATGGAATCACCTACAGGCAGCTATGAAGGCAGATTTGCAGCAGACACTGACAACACTCACAAAAGCTTTTGATAGTTATATCAACGGGTCTATATCATAACATCAAAGTTCTCCAACACTGAATGTTATTATATCGAACCCGAAACACCGAAGTGTGAAAACATCGAACCGTCACAAAAGCGAATTTTTTCCCAGGGAAAAAATTCGCTATTCCGAGAAACATACACACAGCACAAACACACACAAAAAACAGCCATCCACACACATACACTTAAAATCCTACACCTAAACTAAACTTTACATACAGTACTAGCTATCCACTTACCTTAACCCAACCCTAACCCTAAGGTCCGTCACTATCGCACACTCACCTCACCCGCGCCATAACCCTAACCCGCCCTTAACCCTAACCTACACACAATTGCACACTTTCCTGAACCTGTGACCTAACACTAACGTCCACACAACCGCACACTTACCTGACCCGCTCCCTAACCCTACCTCACCTAACCCAGCCCCTAAACCTAACCTACACACAATCGCACAATTACCTGAACCCGACCCATAACGCTCCAACATATCGAATGCTGAAAACAGCGAAGCCACAGCAATGGCCCACTGAATTCTTTCCCCTGGGAAAGAATTCTATGTCCTGCACCTTTGCTGTTTACAGCATTGGACATTACGGGTTCGATATTATAACATTCGATGTTAGAGAACTTCGATGCTATAATATAAACCCATATCAACAATCTCCACAGCAATAACTAGAAGTGCTGTGAGTTACTGCACAATGCTGATTCCTATCCTGGCGCAACAGATATTGGCCACAGTCTTGCCAACACATTCAGTGCCAGCTTTACTCCCCCACAAGGGGATGATCACAATGGCAGATGAATGCCAGGCACCCAGCATTACTGCAGGCCAGGTTAGACATGCATTGTCCACAGGCAAGGATACAGCTTCCATGGGACCCCAACATATCCATGACTGTGTTCTACATGACAAAGACACTTGGCACCAACCACATCTGTGTGCCCTGGTCAGTCACAGCCTCACCTCAGTCTTTGTCCTTCCAAAATGGCACACTGCCAATAGACCCTGGGGCTTACTGGGCCCTTAGCCTGAGTAGTCTGCTATGCACTGGTATGGGCACATCATCAGGGACCTGATTACCCAAAATATGGGTGATCTCCTAACTCTGGACCCCACATTGTTTGGCTTTGTGAATGGCAGATCATGCCTGCTCAACCTGGTTGACGTCTTTGAGTGAATCACCAGGGGCTGTGTATGACAGTAAGGCGCTGCATACAGCCTACCTCAGTCTGGCCAAGGCTTCTGATACAATTCCTCAGTCAGGGATTATTGGTAAGCACAACAAACTAGGCATCAACCCCTATATCAGTGGGTGGTTTGCAAACTGATTCACAGAACACACAACATGACAGTGGTAAACTCCAAGTCAGACTGGCAAGCAGTCACGAGTGTAATCCCACAGGGATCAGTACTGGATAGTGTCCTGTCCAGCATCTACTTCTCAGGAGTCCAGCCCAACACAGAGGAACTCTGGCTGACCATGTTCACAGAGGACTGTAAGCTGGGAGCTATCATGAACTCCACAAGTGATGCAAACATCCTACAGAAAGGCCTCAGTGAGACCAATGAGTTGTGTGGAAACCATGGCCAGAAACTTAACACCACAAAATGCATCATCATCCCCTTTGGTAAAACACTCAGTTTCTAGTAAGTTCCACATCAATGGGAGCCCAATGAACACTGTAGGCATTATAAGGGATCTGGGGACACAGGTTGACAGCAACTTCTCCTTCAAGCACTACAGTGACACTGTGATCAGGAAGTCCTTCTATATGGCACATTGCATTACCAAGGGTTTTGCATCCAGGAACACAGAGGTAATGATCTCTGTCTACTATTCCCTCATTAGACCACTCCCCAAGTATTACTGCCCATTTGCCATGTACCTCACTAGACACCTGCTACAGCTGGAGAAGCCACAGAAGCACCTCACAAAGGGGTTCCTTGGCATTAAACACACATCCTACACAGACAGACTCAGGGGACCCAAGCTATTCTCTGTGTCATATCACCTAATTAGCAGCTATCTGTGCTTGACTTACAAGGCCATGTATGACCCAGCTGGTTTAGAAATGCTGCATATAAATCCATCCACACCACACACTGTAGAGACCTCTACCTTGGTACCACAATCACCACAACATGCTGGTGGGAGAGGTCCCTCACCAAGAGACAGCACATGCCCTGGAATACACTTTCCATACATGTCATGCAGAGCACCTAGCTGACCCTGTTCCAGAGAAATCTTGATGAATGGATGGGTAATAGTTCAACCCAAGGATCACTGCAGTGGCTATACTTGATACAGGCACTGGGACGTAACATTGGGTGGCAAAACTTCTATGTGCTATGCTTGTTACGGCTCCTGGGCCATTAGCCTACTACACACTTGTGAACCTATAAAGGGAATGTCATCAGCAGGACTGATAAAATAGTGCAGTGGGTGTTTAACCTATCAAAACACTTTGTCCTACAAACAGACACACACTTGCCAGATGTGAGAGTAGAACCCTTACCTAACTAGTGATTTGTACCATAGCGTTACAAAGTTACCACAGATGCTACAGAGTTTACTGGGCTGAGAATTGGCCAAAGGTGCTGATATGGTGAATGACATCAGCAGGATTGATAAAGTAAGGCAGTGAGTGGGAAACATATCAAAATACTTCTACTTACAAACATACATGCCCACACAAACATTTGCCAGATACAAGAGTAGAGCCCCTGCTCAACAAGTCATTTGTACTATAGTGTTAAGCATTTATCACACTCACTACTGAGCTTACAGGGCTGACATCTGGCCAAGGTTGCTGATAAGGGACTGACATCATCTGGACTGATAAGGTGGGGCACTGTGAAGTGTAGTGGGTGGGAATGGCATAAAACTGTTTCACCTATGAACAAACAAAATCACAACTCCACCAGTCTTGCACACACAACTGACACACAACTGACACACACACACACACACACACACACACACACACACACACACACACACACACACACACACACACACACACACACACTTCTACATTTGCCAGGACTGAGAGTAGAACTCCTACCTAGCTAGTTGTTTGTACTATCATGTTATACAGTTATTGCACGCACCATGGAGCTTATGGGGCTGAGGCCTGTTGGAAGGCACTTCTAAGATGACTATCTGCAGGACATCTTAACGTAGGGAAAGGGGATGTGTACTGGGTCTGAATGGACCCAAAAGCTTTTAGTTGTGAACACACACACACACACACACACACACACACACACACACACACACACACACACACACACACACACACACACACACACACTTTTACATTTGCTAGGACTGAGATTAGAACTCCTACCTAATTAGTTATTTGTACTATTGTGCTATGCAGTTATCACACGTGCCACAGAGCTTATGGGGCTGGGCCTAACAAAAGTGATTTCTATGGTGACAGACATCTTCATGACTGCTAAGGTGGGGCAATGGAAAGTGCACTGGGTGGGGAAGGCCTGTTCATTTCTAGATCCTATTGACATTTCTCTAAGTGTATGAGCATGCCTAGTGTGTCCTTCTATAGTACATTTGGGACTCCATTCCAGGGAACATTGTACTCCAGTCCAGTTTGTTTTGTGCTACAGCCATACCTCTCAACCTGTTGGTGCAGAATATTTGGAGAGAGCGTATCCAATTGTGGGGACAATGGGCCATACAATGATTGTGACAATTTCTCTCAGTAATGTATGGGTTGCTTGGATTACAGGGTTTGTTTTAGCAGACATCTGTCATATATGTCATTTGACACTGTCATGTATTGCTTCAGTACCTGGTGACATACCTCCTCAGATCATCACAGTGATTTACCGGAGGAATACAGGATGGATGATGCACACACAAGGTTTATGAGCTAAATGCTATACATTCTTGCATAATCCAGCCTGTTGAGGGGTGTGCCTTCAAGCAGTTGACTGTTGTTGCTGTGGAAATGGTCCAGCACCTTGGTGATATATTACAATGGTGGAATCTCTGTCCATTTATGTTCTGGCCTGTTCTGATTTCCAGTCCACAGTTTGGTACTATAAGTCAGACAGGATCAGGGTGACAGGCAAACTCCAGATAGATTTGTAGGGGATAGGATAAGTGAGGTGCGTGTGTCCTGGGCAGATATGTTTGCCTATAGCTACCAGTACTTTGCACTGGGCTCTCCTCAATGGTTGACTGCACTTGAAGGGTCTTGTGTGTGTCAGACTGTTTGAACAGCCTGGAGATGTGTGTTTGTCACACATATATGTATGGCCCATCTCATTTTGCTTGGATGGCCACATGTTGGGGTCAGGATGTTGCATAGAATGAATGATCAGGGAGGGGTGTGTTACTCCCCATGGCTGTGGCCCAGGGTTCTGTGGGTGCAGACATGTCATCATCTTCCAGGGTTAGGCCTGCCTGCAGTGAGTGCATTCCCATGTTTAAACTCCTAACCCTGCCTGTCGACTGTACAGAGTATCACAGAATGTCCACATCCATGACTCATATATCTTTTTGGTTACCCAAACAAGTGTGGTTTTCCAGCAAAAGTGCTTTGCAAGTCACTCAGGGCTGAAGTCAGATATTACTGACAGTTGACATTGCAGTTTCTGACTTCATACCCATCAGACATTCCATGCTACTACAAATCATTCCATCAACTTTATAACATTATTAGAGCAGTATTTCACATGTGTCCTTCTCTTTGGACCTTCATCACCCCATTATTCATGGCTTTCTCCCTGAGGCTGGCAGGTTTGCTCCTAGCAGTTGTTGGCATGGCCTTTCTTTGCATTTTGTGGACTGTGTTATGTTGGTGTTATGGACCTCATGACACTCCCTAAAGGGCACTGTGGATGAGGCATAGGCATTTGCCAGAGGCCTGTAGAGCAGTTGTGACAGATGCAGGCCATCTGAAGCAGGGTAGTGCATTCTGATGATCATATGTTCCCAGGCTGCCGACAGGAGACACCCCTGGGATGGCACCAGTAAGTTGACTGTGGGTGTTACTGACAACTGCTTTCTGTTACTATTGTGCCATCAGTCTGGGTGACAGCTGGATGCTGCTTAAGTCTAAGAACATGTTACTGAATTTCTATGGGACTAATGGGGGAGTGACATGACAGTACATGATACACATCTGCACAGACTGTGCTGATATTTGCTTAACATTTGGTCCCATGTAGCATAGTGGTGTGCCCTATCTTTCAAACTACAGGCATAACAGTATCAACCACAGGTCAGATTGTTCTGGCATAGACATTTGTAGTTTCAGACTTCTTATCTTACTGGCCATACTGCCACTGCCAAACCTGCTGTGATATCACTGTGTAAAAGTCTGTGGGTGGGTATTTCATGAATGTCGCCCTGTGGGGGCCTTTGCCAGACATTTCTGTATGGTTGTCTACAGCTGATCTGCTGTGTGGGGTTGGTGTTGGGTATGGGACCCCCACTTTGACATCCATGCATGTGTCCTATGACCCCCCACCCCAGTTATTTGGCTCACTACATATACTGCAGTGCTATTTGTTGACTTGGGTGGTACTGCATGGTGTGGGTAAGGCAGTACTGGGAATACACATCCTGCTGTCCCACAAAGCATCAATTGTCTGCTGATATTCCAGTTAGCCACCCCATTCTCTTACATGCTTGATCAATACCATAGATATGCTCTCAGAAAATTCCACTACATTACTTTGATTTGTTACAGAGACTGGTTTACCTTGTGCCTGCAGCTGTTGTGAGGGTGGTGCTTGAGGGCTGACTATGTCGGATGCACACAATACACTGCTTATACATGGTCAGGTATAGGTGTTGTGATGTTTGGCATCCATTGTACTGTATGTGGGAGTCAGACAGAGAGAGACATCAGTCCCTGGGGTCGTACAATGTCATTGTATGTGCTATGTGTTGCCTCTTTGCTAAGGCCAGGACATACTGGGCATGCCTCCATCTGCCTACAGGAGCAGGCTCAGGATGCTCCTCCGAGTCCCTCTGTGTCTGTGGAGGCCTTGGCAGTGGTTGGGGGCTGTGTGGCCTTTCCCCATTTTGCTCCTACTACAGCTGTTTCTGCAGGATCATATTGTTTAGCATGGCACATACTATGACCAAGTGTGCACATGTGGCTGGAAAGTACTGCAAGGCTCCACTACATATGTCAAGGCAGTGGAAGCATGACTTGAGCATCCCAAATACAAACTCTATAATGATCCTGGTTTGTCTGTGTGCCTCATTATGGCATTCTTGTGTGGGTGTGTGTGCATTTCTGATGGGTGTCATCATCCATGGCTCCAGTGCATAGCCAGCACCCCCCACTAAATGGCCATACATGATGTCCCCCCTGGCAAACCACTGATACAGCTGTAAGGAATGCCAGATGTTGGAGTCGTGATAGCTTACAGGCAGCCAGGACACACATTCAAGATAATGCCCTGGGCATTGCACATGACCTGGCAGTTGATGGAGTGGAACCCCTTGCAGTTTATGTAGACCCTACTTCTGTCACCAGGTGGTGCTTTGATGTGGATGTGCGTGCAGTCTGTGGCACCCACTACCTCTGGGTAGTCTTCTACATGGTGGAATGTCGCATATTGCAGGTCCTGTCCTAACAGGTGGTGGGGAATTTAATGTGCTCCTAGGCATGTGGTCGCATGGCATCCAGGAACTGGTGGAGTATCCTGGACGCAGATGCCTATGAGACCCTCATGATATCCCCAGTTGGTCTTTGGAAAGTACCTTTAGCAAGTATTCTTATAGCTACACAAACCTTGGTATCCACTGGGATGAGTTCCCCTCTGTTTGTTCTGGATGTGAGGCGAGGCTGGCACAGCTCCATAATTTGCTGCAGTATGTCCCTGTCCACCCTGTAGTGCTCTACTATCTCCAGATCATGTAGCCCCTGGTAGGTTATCCTGGGCCTGAACACTCTTCTCCTCCTCCTCATAAGTCTGGGCAGTCGTCAGCATTGTCCTCTTCACCACCCTCACCCTCTTGCACATACTGATGTATGAGGGCAACAGCATCCCCTAACATTTTGTTAGTTTTGTCAGGTAAAATTTCCCTGTCTGTGTACACTGGTGGTGTAGAGTTTGTGGGAAAAAACAGACTGAAAGGTGTTTGCATAGTTTATAGTGGTGTGCTGCAGATGCTGCCTGTGAGATTGGCTGAGTATGATACATTCCACCTGCCAGCTCTATTACTTGTATTTGAGTGCCTCTCTTCTGATATTTCCCTTTTTTTATCTTGTTCCAGTTGTCATTTCCTGTTTTTTTTTATTTTTGTGGTTTAAATCCCGGTGCGTGCCACACAAACCCGTTTAGGCAAGGTAAACATTGCTATACAGCCTCGGGCATACACTCTTGCTTACATATACACAGTGCTGCCATTTTTTTTTTTTTAATTTTTTTTTAATTTTTTTTGTTTAAGTCCCAGTGCATGCCATGCAAACCTGCTTAGCTAAGTTAAACACATTTTAGCAGAAATGTCCCTCCCTGGACACAAATGCACCTTTCATTTCATGGTGTAAGACATTACAGCTTCAGACACACACCCTCACTTTGCTGTGCTTAGCTAAGCACAAACCCAGGCAACGGAGCTCCAATATGCTTACAGCAAGCATAAAAAAACCCTTTTCATGTTAGTTGCTCCTTCTGCCTACATGATCCTGTTCTAGCATCTACACAGTTAGGCGCAGATTTTAGACTTAGAATATTTTATGATTCAGTAAATTTCCTCTCATTTGCATACCCCACTGCCTTAGCCCATAGATACTGCACTGACACAGAGCCTTTCCCCTTGATAACCACAGTGCCCTGGTATTGTTTTGATTCTGCATGCCATAAACTAATGGCAAAATGCAGATTTTCTTTAAACCTGGGTTTTCACATTTTTTATTTTCCGCACAATCGTGTTTGCACGGCGCTGTGCTATGCTTAAACAGCTGAGATCGGCCACAAAAAAAGTTATTTTTTATTAAAATTAAATATTTAATGTGAGAGTGTTCAATCTCGCCGTTTGTTCTTACACATGGGCTTGGAGCCAATCCTCGGCTCCGTGTCGGCCGCTTGACAAAGCTCTGCATCGAGAAGAAGCTCGAGACCAACCTATCTCCCACAATTCCCCTCTGCCTTTACCTCAGATCTAGTTTGCCGCTGCAACGTTCGCATCATTTTTGATGAGCTCAGATCACCTGACAGATAAGATTACTTTTATCTAACATTTTTAGATAATTTTTTCTTCTAGTTCACCTTTAAGTTTTGTGTGTGTGTGTGTAGTGAGTCGAGGGCTTTCTTCGAGTACGTATATATTTTTTATATATATACATAATAAGTTAGTTCCCTCGGGGCCTACCCCACCCTCTAAACTTATAAAACTTATAAGACTTATAGAACTTATATAAGTTATAAAACTACTGCTGGATTTGACAAACTACCGGATTTGACTGAATTTACTGGCTTTGACATTTTTGTTGGCTGTTACTTTTGGTATAGTCTTACTGGATTGGCTATTATTGTTATTATGTCTGAGAAAGCTAAGTCAGGCTTCAAACGGTGCCAATGTGGACAGAAAATGTCTGTCACAGACAACCATAGTTCCTGCGTCTACTGTATTGGCCCTCTCCATCTGCAAGAAGACTGCTCCATTTGTCATTCTTTCAGTGGAAGGGTCATGACAGATAGGCGCAGGAAACTCATGGATAGAGGCCTTTTGAAGCCTGCATTCCAAGAGGCTCTGGATGCATCGGACCAGACATCTAAATCCTCGAAGGAATCGAAGACGTCGGAGCCCATGTCATCGGCTCCGAGCTCTTCATTTAAAGTTCGCTCACCGGTTCCACAGACCTCGGGGCCAAGTGTTGAACTTTTGTCTGTTACCGAGCCTCGAGTCTTGGAACCGGTGACGGAGCTTCCACCTCCTGTGCTCTTGAGGTCGGCTCCGTCTTCGATTCCTTCGACGCTCTTCTAGGCCTCTCCGACACCGATGTAGACCGTGTGGTGCAGAAATTAATGGAGAATACGGCCTTGTCCAAACTCATCTCAGTCTCTTCCCAGTTGGTGTCGAGACTCGAAGGCCTTCCCTTATCTCCATCTGTTCCTCCTCCGAGGCCTGTTCAGCCTTTGGAGCCGGGAGAGGCTGATCTGATGATCGTGGAGCCCTCGGTGCAGGAACTGTCCTTCTCTCGGTCGGCACCGTTCACCTCGACTCCGACGGACCCATTACCGGAATCGCGGAGCCGATGATCCATCCTTGGTTCGGGGACCGAGAGTCGGACTGATGTTTCGGTTCCGACTCTCCCTCTCGGTGCCTCGGCTCGGATAGACTCAGCTCCGTCCTCAGGGTCGATGCCCTCGGTCCCCATCTCGGGGATCCCTCCACTTTCTTCGGAACCGAGGGATTCCTCGACTCGGGACCCGGGGGCCTTCAACCTCATGAGGAAGGTGTTGTCGACTCAGACAACCACTTCAGCAGAGACAGCTTCTCCTTCCCATAAGGGTCCGTTATCCTCCTCTGCACCCATGGCTACATCAAAGCGTCGAGCACCGGTGTCTCAGCTGCCCCCAGAGGGAGCCCCCTCTTCCTCGGAGGCTTCATCGGATGCCCCCCCCCGAGGAAGTTCCGAGGAAAAGGTTGTATAAGAGGAGACACTTGGATTCTCCACAAGAATCCTTGACATCGGACACTGACTTAGATGAGTCAGAAGGATCCCCGAAATCACCCTCAGAGGATGTCTCCTTTTCTGACATCCTGGAGATCCTAAAACAGAGAGGTGATTGGCAAGCCCTACCTCCTTCAGAGGATGAGTCAGTCTTGCTGAAGGCATTCGGTGCTCGCCCTTCTTCCTCCTGGGTCACTCCGCCCTTCGATGAGTTGATGGAACTGATTGCTCGAAGGGCATGGGAGACACCTGACACAGTGGAGCCAGTCCCTAGAAAGCCTAATAAATATATTACTGCCCCTCAAGACAAGGCTTATCTCACAAAAGGAGTTCCAGTGGACGCTATGGTGGTGGCAGCGGCCACTAAAAAGGAGATGTCTGAATCTTCCTCATCTGTCCATCCGCCTAACAGAGATTCTAGGACTATGGACAGGTATGGGAAGCGCATTTTTAGTTCAGCGGCTTTTTCCATGCGATCGCTGAACTATTTGACCCATTTCACATGGTTACAGAGGGATCTAATCAAAGAGTTGGGAGATACCCTCCAGGGTACTACAGATGCTGCTGTCTCAGAGAAAGTTACAGCACAACTCAATACCCTTACATCTATTGTGAACTCGTCCATGAGGCTCATTTCATATGCAGCCGAAGGATCGAGTAGGGCTGTGGCTTCAGCGATTGCCCTTCGTAGACAATCCTGGATGCGCTTATGTTCCTTTGCGGAAGCCTTCAAGTCTTCCTTTAGTAACGCCCCATTTGACGGTGCCACTCTCTTTGGCCCAAAAGTAAAGGAGACCCTTACCCGGTGTGAGCAAGAGGGAAAGACTCTGTCTGCTGTCGGAGTCCGTTTTTCCACCCCATCCAGACCGTACCCCAAAGGGCAACGTGGTGGAAAAATGTGGTTTCGAAAACCCCAAGGCTCTTTCAAAGGCACACAGGGTGATGCCCCCTCTAGAGGCAGAGGGGGGGCAGAGGTGGAAGACGTCGCCCTGGTGGCAGAGGGGGTCCGCAAAACCAAGGTGACAGGGATACACTCCCCGGGAAACCTTTCCAGCACTCCTGAGAGGAGGCCCGACTGTCCTGCTCTGGAGGCAGTCGGGGGTCGCTTAGCTTTATACCCTCAGGCCTGGAAAAGTCTTACATCAGACAATTGGGTAAAAAGCATTGTTAGCAGAGGTTACAGAATTCCATTCCTATTACCCCCATTTCCGCAGTAAAGACTCCCAGATGTACCGCCCCATCTGCGAGACCCTGCAGCTATAGAAATTTCAAAGCTGCTAGAAAAAAGAGTCATCCAACCAGTCCCGGTGGACCAAAGAGGATTCGGAACTTACTCAAGGTTCTTTTTAGTTCCAAAAAAGACAGGGGACTGGAGGCCAATTCTGGACCTAAGCAAACTCAATACCATCGTCAAGAAAGAAAAGTTCCGGATGGTCACGCTTCAATCGATCCTTCCAGTCTTACAGAAGGACGACTGGATGTGCTCAATAGATCTAAAGGACGTGTACTACCACATCAAAATGGCTAGGGCGTCCAGGGATCACTTGCGCTTCCGGCTGGGAGCCAGTCACTTTCAGTTTCGAGCCCTGCCCTTTGGTCTGACCTCAGCCCCCAGGGTTTTCACCAAATGTATGGCAGTGGTAGCGTCTCACTTGAGACGCCTAGGATTCCAGGTGTTTCCGTATCTGGATGACTGGCTCCTTACTGCCACCACTGAGCGTCGACTGATTCAGGCCAGGGATTACACACTAGAACTCTGTGTTCATCTCGGAATTTCCGTAAATTTCGAAAAATCTGTATTACAGCCATCACAGCATATCTCATTCATAGCAGCAGAATTGGATACTCGTTGCTTAATTCTAAGGCTTCCTCCAGAAAGAATAGCCTCTCTACAAAATCATATATCTCTTCTCCTGTTGTCCAAAAAATCTCCAGCAAAACTGGTTCTGAAAGCTTTGGGTCTCATGGCAGCTTCCCTCATTGCGATACCCTTGGGAAGACTGCACATGAGAGTTCTTCAATGGCTGCTATTTGCACAATGGTCGTTCCAACAGTTACCCCTGACACACGAAATTCACATCACGAACATCTGCAAATCGCACCTGTCTTGGTGGCTTCAGACTTGCAATCTCTCCGGCGGCCGACCATTTGTGCTACCCACTCCGACAGCTACGGTGACCACGGACGCTTCCCTGATAGGGTGGGGGGGCATCTTTCAGGAACAGACAGTCCAAGGCGAATGGACCAAATTGGAGTACAATCTGCACATCAATGTTCTGGAGATGAGGGCAGTGTTTCTAGCGTTGCAACACTTTTCTCCCCTTCTACCTCTAGGGACCATTGCAGTTCAGTCGGACAACATGTCCGTAGTCTGGTACATAAACAAACAAGGTGGAACCAAGTCTTATCAACTATGCAGAGAGGCCATGAGAATTTGGCAATGGGCAGAGTCCACGGGCCGCTTTCTGATAGCAATGCATATCCCGGGGTTATCCAACGTCATAGCGGACAGGTTGAGCAGAGCCATCCTGTTACCTCATGAGTGGTCCCTCAAACAAACAATTGCGGACAAGATATTTCGCAAGTGGGGCCAGCCTTGCTGCGATCTGTTTGCGTCTCCAATGAACGCCAAATGCAGAAGCTACTTTGCCCTATTACCCCCTCCAGGGGAAGTCCCCAGGGATGCTCTGATTCACGATTGGCCCCCAGGCCTCCTGTATGCCTTCCCTCCTATACCTCTGATTGCAAAATTTCTACAGAAAGCCAACAACCTGGAGAGGACAATAATCCTCATTGCCCCATTCTGGCCTCGTCAAATTTGGTTTCCTTTTCTTCAAGCACACCAAATTTGGGAACCCTGGATCCTGGACACGGAGCCGGATCTACTGACCCACTCGTCAGGGGCTCCCCACCCATCGCTTCTCTCCCTCAGACTAGCAGCTTGGCTGCTCCCTTCTTAGCCAGGTCTGATCTTCTTTCCCCTGCAGTTCAAAATATTCTAGTGGCTTCTCATAAGGCTTCCACTACAAAAATTTACACTAGTAAGTGGAAGCGTTTTGTACACTGGACAACTACACAACATTTGGATCCCGTAATAGCCCCACTGAACAGAGTTTTGGAGTTTCTATCCGTACTATTTCACCAAGGAGCTTCTCCTGCCACTTTGAGAGTTCAATTGGCTGCCATTTCAAACTTTCATGTGGGAGAAAATGGGGCGCCTATTATGGCTCATAGACTTTGTAAGGCCTTTGTTAAAGGGTCTTTCCATATCAGGCCACCAGTCAGGATTCCTACATCACCATGGAATTTGAACCTTCTATTATCACAGCTAATGCTACCACCCTTTGAACCAACCTCTTCCTGTTCTTTGAAGTTTTTGTCATGGAAAACCCTCTTTCTGGTAGCTATCACATCAGCCAGACGGGTATCGGAACTTCAAGCTCTTTCCGTTAAACACCCATATTTGATCTTTCACCCTGATAGGGTATCTCTTCACACTAATCCATCCTTTCTTCCCAAAGTTTGTTCCGTCAATAACATTAATCAGTCCATTGAGCACCCCACATTTTTCAAGAACCATTCCAATAAGTTGGAATATATGTTACACAAGTTGGATGTTCATAGACAACTCAGGTTTTACTTGGATAGAACAAAGGATCACAGAAAAACAGATCAGCTCTTTATAGCCTTTGCGGACAGCAGAAAGGGCATGGCAGTGACGGTTTAACCCTTTCCAAATGGCTATCCGATTGTATTATTTTTTGTTTATACTGCTTCTGAGCAGAGCTTACCTGTCAAACCCAAAGGACATTCTACTAGATCAATATCTACATCCCTGGCTCATGCGGCCCGCCTACCATTGGACACTATTTGTGCGGCTGCCACTTGGTCTAAACCACATACATTCATTACTCATTACAAAGTGGATAGGGTTTCCAGGGACAGGGCAACCTTTGGTTCCACTGTGCTCAGGAACGTTCTTCCGTGAGTTTCTCAGGATCACGGAGCTAGGGACGCTACCCATGTGTAAGAACAAACGGCGAGATTGAACACTCTCACATATAGAAGTTATGTCCTTACCATAACGTTCCATGTGGAGTGTTCATCTTGCCTTTGTTCTTACATTCCCACCCTCCCACCCTCAGGAAGAACGTCCAGTTTAGGTGTCTGGTTTGGTTCTCCCGCTTCTGTTTCTCTCAGTTGTTACGGCTGTTTTTCAGCTATGCCTTAGCATGTATGTTGTATGTTCACTTCCGTTGGGTTCTGGTTTGTTTGCAAACTAGATCTGATGTAAAGGCAGAGGGGAATTGTGGGAGATAGGTTGGTCTCGAACTTCTTCTCAATGCAGAGCTTTGCCAAGCGGCCGACACGGAGCCGAGGATCGGCTCCGAACCCATGTGTAAGAACAAAGGCGAGATGAACACTCCACATGGAACGTTATGGTAAGGACATAACTTCTATTTCATGCCACTGGCCATATATTTGGCCATTGGCCTGCCTACAGATGTGAATATACGTTTTTATTTGTGCTGTTAGCCTCCATTTTCTTTTCTACAGAAATGTGTTCAGTTAGTAACTGAACACATTTCTCCACTGACACTATAATTGCATGGAGACCTGGCAGCTTCCTGAATTGCTAATTCACCTAATTTGCATGTTTTTCACCAGCAAATTAGGTGATTAGCATGCCACACAGTCTTCCATGCAGGAACAGTGTAGACAGGCTCATGCACATCGGATCAGCTGTTTGCTGAATCTCTCGATGGCTGAACTCTTTGCAGGAGCTGCTACGCTGTTCCTGCACTGAGTTTTAGCTTTCTTGAATCCCAGGGACAATAATGGAAATAAGCACATAACTTGTAAGTGTATGCAAATGATGAAAGAGTACGCTAGAAATGATCACGGTTGTGATTCATAAGGGAAAAATGCTATACATTACTGATCTATCAGATATGCTCTTCCCATTACTAAGCCAATAATAAATTTCTGGCTAGAGTACTTTAATAGTTTTTTATGACTATGAGATCACTTTAATTAATCTGAATTGCCATGTGCAGTAGGGTGCAGGCTCTTTCTTTAATACTAAATGCTGCAGTAATGTCCATCTATTTTCTAAATTAATAAAATGGAAAGTGCAAAGAAAGTTATGAATTTCTTACTGGACCTTGAGCCTAGGATGTAACACTTGTTGCATAGTTTTGTGGCACTAAAAAAGTCTGAAAACAAGTTTCCAAAACAATGTGCATATTTTGCAGAATGTGTTGAATCTAAATCAGTATGTGGCAGCTGATAGCTTTCATGAAGGCAGCAAAGAACGGTTGGGATGGAAGTAGCCACTGATGCCATGGATGAAGTGCAAGATATGCAGTGTATAGAAAGACAGGTAATTTTCCGTTATCGGGGCAACACTTAATGCAAGCATTCAGCTGTGATCCAGTCCCTTAACTTGTCTGTCAAGCACATGTCTGTAAAACAATCTTTGATGTAATAATTAGTTTGCAAACAATAACAGTTAATTCCAACTGTTACACACGTCTGCTTAACAGATGCTTCAACGTACTGCATTACAGCTGAACCACCACATGAAACACAGGCAGAGAGTTAAAAAATAAGGTGATTCATCATGTTTATATAACAGTTCTGTCTTTCTGTCTGAAAAGTAATATTATGGCGATATATACACCACTTTACTTCCATGAAATGAACTATCTCCCAGTGGTGAAACTCTGCAAAGCCATACTCGTACTCAATATATTTCATCCAGCAGATCGCAGTTCTCCTTCAGCCATGTGAAATGATGTTAAAAAAAAAAACAGGAAATTGCTCTCTATGATTTTCCCGTGAAGTGGTTCCAACACACACCTTGTTAAGATTAGGCTTGGACTCGAATTAGTAATGTAAAACTCTTGTAAAATCAGAAATTATCTGCACATCCCAACAACGGTCATTTACGTTCTCAGCGATGGGTTGCTAAATCAATAGTTGACGCTTTGAAAAAGAGAAACGGTTTGTGGTTCCTGACTGTAATCGGATCTTCGCGGCTGCAAGATGGCAACTAGGGATAATTACAGATTTGGATGTGGATTGTTATCAATAATACATTTGACAGTCTGCCTGATTTCCCTACAGTGGACAACAACCTTTTATAGTACCCACTTCATGCCTTTTTTACAAAACTTATCAGTCAAGCACTGTCCAAGCGGTTCCTGAGCTGGGAATCCACTGTAAAAATGTGTGTTTTTCTTTTTGGATGTAAATCTTAACCGGTGTGTGTACATTAATTAAATGTGTAATTTTGACAGCAAAGACTGTAAGCTGTGCATTTCACAGCACACCTCCCAAGATTAGCATCTAAGATAAATGGTTTGACACTGGATTCGAAATTCAGCCACTTCTTTTAACAGTGTTGCCCCGATAACGGAAAAGTACTGAAAGACATAATTTGGCAACAGCTGTCCAAGAGAAAAATGGGTTATTGTGAGAGTAGTTGGAGTTGATTTGGACATGAAACTGGATGGCAGATAAGCAGTATGTACTATTTTGAGTGGGACTGTGGGAAACTGTTAGCTCATGTAACATTAGGGGAAAATGTGTAGTTTAAGATTCTTCTTGTGATGTACTAAAATGTAAGATGCATTCGAAGCTGAATGAAACACATTTGGCGGATCTATGTGCTTGTACTGACAAGAAGAAGTACCATTATTTGGCAGAGAATGGATTCTTGCAATAAAAATGAACATGTCATTTAAATACAGCTTCTGCAGGAGACCATAAAAGGTCATTAGAAAGACACCCTAAAAAAACAAAAGTATCTAACATTACACAAGACTGTACTTAAGTCAATAAACACTCAAAATTAAACATAAACATGAACTTGAGTCAATAAACACTCAAACACTAACATAAACATGAGGTTAAATAACACTAAGTGTTATGAATCAAACATTTTCTGCATTAAGCATTTAAAACATACTGAAAAAGTGCCAAGTTAAAATGCAGATGTCTTAACGCTAAGAGTTTGCAGACTATAACATCATGAATTACATGAAGCTTGAAATTTAGCTTACACGAGTAGCTTTGAATGCTATAACTTAAATTATCTGGCATCCACACATACATTGAATATATTATTACTGAGGACAATTTCATTAAGGTCATTTTACTGCATTTAGCTTGGCCAGATAATCTTTTATTTATTTTATTTGTTAAGAGTATATAAAATGGTCTTGAGATCCTTTTCAACTATTACCCAAACTAAAGACACATAAAGACAGAAGGACTCCAAAACGGCCAGTTTCAATAAAAAAACTTTTACTGTTGACACCACAAGTGCTTTCACAGACTAAGCTGCTTCTTCAGGTAATGTCTATCAAACTAAAAAACTCCGTTTAAATACCATATACAACCTCCCTTGATTAATCATGTGACATCAAGGCACTCAAATTATTTAAACAAACAGTCTCCTAAAACATATCCATAGCACCTAAGAACAGAAATCATAATGCGATTTTATATATATATATATATATATATATATATATATATATATATATATATATATATATATATATATATATATATATATATATATACAAATACAGTAATACAAAAGCAAAAAACATTCGTCTTAGGTTCCTAGATTTCAGCTTAGGTTTTATAGGGACCACCTCGAGTCCATGCCCAGTATCACCTCTCAGTCTAATGATCCACTTAAACTCAAGTTGTTCACTACTATTCCTGATGTCACCTCCTCTTAAAGTCTTATGCACCCTCCGTATAACCAAAAACGTAAAAGTATGCTGAGTACCACTGGCAATGACATGTTTTGGAAGGGCATTAGTTTTATTCCCTTTGCTAATCAGTGGCGGCTGGTGACTTCAAATCAAAGGGGGGCTGCAGGAGACAGCTGAATGGGTGGGGTCAATTGGAAGGGTTGTGGCCAACTAGAAGGGGGAGGGGCTATGCTCAAAACCACAAAAACTAACTAAATACACTGCCCTGGGTGCCAAACTGTCATTATGAGAGTCTAATCAAGACAAAATGAAGTGTAGAAGAATAAAAATATTTCAATGCATTGGCTGCATGACAGCTTACTTAATATCTAGATGGAAACAAAAGGTTGTGAGCATGAAAAAATAAATTACTTTTTAAATACATTAATGGAATGCCAGTCAAAATCAAGTATAAGAAAAACCAGCAACGCTCAACTCAAACCACTTCTTGCACTGCAGTTCTAATTATAATTTATATTCAGCTTTATTAAAATACCAAGTAACATGCTGAAAGTAGAAATCTCTGATGCCCCCACTTGTAAAAATGTTTCTTATCCAAAAAAAGACCTGCTGCCTGACAACTATCTACTTGTTTCATGGGGAAAACATGATCAAAGTAAAAAATGAAAAGCAAACAAGAAATAAGCTCAAGATACATTGCTTAAAAGGATTACTGTACAGGTTATGGACCACACGATTGACATTCTGTTTAGTTTACGGGTTAAGCCTGCAGAGATGACTGGAAGTCTCCAAGTGTAATAAGCTTCTTAAAATAATGTAATCTGTCATTTATTACAAATACTATCATATGCATTTCAATACCCAAGGCTTATACATTATCTAGTTAAGTATTCTCTACATGGCAACAACAGAAAGGCTTTCAGTGTTGACAATTCTTTAACAGTATGCTTATTAAAGCTTACTTGCATCTTACGATCTCAGCAAAGCTTACCTGATGGTCATTAAAGTATTGCTACTTAAACACAGAGCAGCAGGCACTTTGAGTAATAAGCATAAATCAACAGTACAAAAAATATGACAGAAACTAGACCATTCTGCAAAAATCAAGGACAGATGAAAAGCCACTCTAGTACTTGTGTCTACCTTGGATGGGGGTGATACTCTGCACAGTTACACTGCATAACTACTCCTTGCCTTGCTTCGACACATCCAGAGTCACTACATGGAGGAGTGGGGTGCAACAAGTATGTCACAATTTGAAATGTCTCTGGCTGACTTTGATGGCCCTGACACATTTGTCATACCTCTCAACCTCAGAGCAAGAAATGGACAAAGCCATACAAAGAAGTGGGACAAAGGCCCAAAAATAAGGACAATTTTTAAATATTGCTCTTATAAACTTAGAAAGATAATAGAATAGGTCTTGCATTAGTATGAATTTTCTGAAGGACATGAAATCTGAAACTCAAATGTCTCTCATTATTTTCTAACTTCAGTCTTTAATGATTTGTCACTAATTTGCCAAACAAAACCCACAATTTTATGAAAAATGGACCAAAAATGTGATGTAAAAATATAAAATAGCCACACAATACAGCTGGGAACCTGTCAAAGAAGGGACACTTTAATATTAGTACTGCTAACTTGAGCAGCTGACAAAATAAAAGAATCTACATGCATTTCTGAAATAAAAGTAATCTATAACTCTGATTGTTACAGTTATTTCTTAATTGTAAACCCTCCATGTTTTCTTCCAAAATTGCTATTTTGCGGAGGGATTATTAGGGGAAAGAGCAACATTTTGAGCCAAAATCAGGGACAGTTGAGAGGTTTGGCTATGCCTAATTCTATAAAGCAATTTATTTGCATGTTTCTCCCAACCTGTTAATGCAATAAATCTGGACAAGGCCAAATATATTGGGGGAACATATAAACAGTACTAAAAATTGCTCTTGTATAAACTGAGACAGTTGATAGAACAACAGGGCTTACTTTAGCATGCATTTTTCTGAAGGTTATGAAGTCTGAAACTCAGTGTGTCATTATTTAGTGACTTAATTCCTAAATGATTTGCCAGAAAACCAAAAATTTTATGAGGAACAAACCAAAAATAAGAAGTAAAAATCTATTCATTCTTTGAAAATCTGGACAGTTGGGAGGTATAGTTCAGCTGGGGCTGTCTTTAAGTGTGCTGCCCTTCCCCCTCACAAAATCATGGTCGAATGGAGCCTCCCCCTGCAGTCATTCCAATGATGCATTACTTGGCTATTTCACTCCATTTACCATTAGGGTTACCACCTGACCCACTTTGCGAGGGACAGTCCTTCTTTAGGCAGTTGTGTCCTGACAAAAAATATTAAAAATGGCAAATGTCCTGAGATTGTAGGTCATAATTATGTCCTATATTTTATGTAATAGTTGCATAAAATAGTTATTTCTGTATTTAAAATACCTAAAATGTTACAAGAAACAAAATAAGCAACTAAACTGTTACAAGAATAAGCTTTTATTTAGGCAAAAGAGTAAAGTTCTATCCTTTGTTCTGACCATGGGTATGTATCGGCCTGTAAAATCTGATGTGTTTCCCAAAAATGTCCCACTTTGGCCATTTGAAAAGGTGGCAACCCTATTTACCATAAACACTAATGTGCATACTGATTTACTTCTATGATGATTTGGACTTCATTTGAAAGTTTTATTTTGCATTTTACAGCACAAACACTAAGACATCTGCTAAACAAACTTAGCATTAAAACTTCTCTGCCCTTGAAACTCACATTCATTGAAACAGCATTGAAACCCACATTCAAAGAAAATACATTTTACCAGTGGCAGAACTGCCCAATTCAGAACATCTTTCCAGTAAACAATGAAACAAAATGCATGCACCCATAATGACAAAACTGCCCAGTTCAGAACATTTCCATCAAAAAAGTCTACTCAAACTTCTACAGTCCACTATTATCATTAAATATGCACAATTCAGTCCACCATTATCAGTAAATATGCACAATTATACAGTCCACCATTATCAGTAAATATGCATAATCTCTGAAGAAGTAAAAAAAAATCTAAATAATTCCACATTAAATAAATCTGTAACTAATGAAGAGGTTGCTGCTAGCAAACACCTTTATATTTCACGGTTTCATCGAAAATAAAGTGTCTGATGCCCCTGAGGAATAAATTGCCTATATTACATTAAAAATGCTAAGCTAGTAATATTGCAATAGGAAATGGATAGCAAACTGATCATAGTTAGTATCTTAACGTTTTCAGTATGGCAGTATTTACCCCTTGTAGGAGTAGAACCAACAACCTTCTGCATCAAAAGCAAGTACACAACCTATTGTGCTATTCACAATGCAAGCTGACTTAGCATAAGCAGCACTAAACTTCTCTTCCCCTGCAGCTCTCAGCTCCTTGTAAAATCTACTCAATTCTCAACTGCAGCTCAACTTCACAGCACAAGAAATCTGGAAAAAGCCAAATTTATTGGTGGGGGAGGGGGTCAAAAGCCCCAAAACCAGGGACACATTAAACATTGCTTGTATAATCTTGGAAAGTTGCTAGAATAAAATGCTGTGTTACCATCATAAATTTTACTGCCAAGGTCCCTGTGCAAAAGAGTCAGAGCAACATACCACTATGCCAAATCAGCTGCTTTGTGAAAGAAAAATGCTGTGTTACCACCATACATTTTACTACCAATGTCCCTGTGAAAAACAGTCAGAGCAACATACCACTATGCCAAATAACCTGCTTTGTGAAAGAAAAATGCTGTGTTACCACCATACATTTTACTGCCAAGGTCCCTGTGCAAAACAGTCAGAGCAACATACCACTATGCCAAATCAGCTGCTTTGTGAAAGAGCGGAAGACTGAAACTTAAATGGCTATAATTTAATGAATTCAATTCTCACCATAGCTGTCAACCTCTTAGCACAAAACACCTGGACAAACCCAGTAATGAGGGAATACAGCCCTCAAACATATTCAGTGAATTCAGTTCTTGCCATAGCTGTCAATCTTAGCACAAAAAACCTGGACAAAGCCAATAATGGGGTAATACAGTCCCAAAAATAAGGACAATTTTCAAATATTCATCTTATAAACTTAGAAAATTGCTAGAATAAAATGTTGTGTTACTATGTATTTTCTGAAGAATATGAAGTCTGAAATTCAAATGCCTGTCAATTTTACTTCTGACGGAACAGAAACAATTTTCAGCAGAGGCTCAGGGAGAAATACTGCAGACACATGTCTTTGTAAAATGGCAGGACACCAGAGCAAATCCACATAAACACAGGGATGAGATGCAGACTACACACAGAAGGCACCCCAGCCAAGAATCAAACCAGAAAACTTATAGCTGTGAGGTAACAATACTACCACTGCACCATTAAATATGCAAGGAATTAAACATTCAGAAACCTGAAGTCTGAAATTCAAATGCCTGTCAATTTTATTTAACATTTGTTAATCAGGACAGTCTGACTTGGAACAAAAAAACAATTTTCAGCAGAGGCCCAGGAAGAAATAATGCAGACGTGTCTTTGGAACATGGGAGGACACAAAAGCAAACCCACACAAACACAGGGAGAAGATGCAGACCCCACACAGAAGGCACCCCAGCCAAGAATCAAACCTGAGAACCTGCAGCTGTGAGGTAACAATGCTATCACTGCACCATCAGTATCACGCATTGCAACATTTAGAAACCACAGATATTATGAGTAACAGATCAGATCAAATATGAGGCAAAAATCTGCAATTTTTTTACAAATGGTGGTGGGTAGGGAATTCAGGTCCTTAACACCTGCATACAAGGTACAGGTTTCAAGCCTGAGGTATTCCCTACCATACCACCATGAGTTTGTTCTAGCCACCAGTATATAACAACTGGGGCATTTACACACACACACACACACACACACGCACTTGCCTACGTAAAATGTTGAACACAATAAACAGTGGGCCAAGTAAACAATGTGGGAGATGCTACAAGTGGCAAAAAGTTTAAACCTATATATTCTATCCTGGTCAGGGTGTGCGAAAGTAGAACTGCTGTCAATATAAGTGCATACACTGCAAGTGCCACATGCTAAAGTGGCATTACTGCTATATTCATGTTTATTCCTTGAGTAATATAATGTCCTTTGTAAGGATTTCATGTTCCTAAATGCAAACCTGGGGATGGGCTCTATCACTCTAGAAATATCTTTGTCATAAGGACTTTCCAGTGTTTTCTAATAACATTCATATACATGGAAACATTACTAGAATAGTGTAGTGGTACCCTCAGTTTGCACTGATTATTCCTATTATACATTACTTATCTGATGCAGGTTTTGAAAAATAAGGTTTAGCTGTGGTCCCCCTCAAGCTTTTAACCTTGTCTACATTTTCTTCTGTTTCTTGGTCACTATAGCCTTTCATCCTTAAACAATGCTGTGTAGTTTCTACCTTCTCTTGAAACTTCTGTTCACTTACATTTAACCTGGAGGCTCTAAAAACTTGATTCTTAACCACGTTACTAAAAATGTGGGTGGGGTGCATACTATGCCTATACAAAAGATGGTTGACATGGCATGGTTTCTTATACAATTTAGTAAAAATGGAGCCATTTCCATCCACTTCAATAGTAACATCAATAAAATTCATACTGTGTATTGATGCATTGCATCAACACAGTATGAATTTTCTTGATGTTACTATTGAAGTGGATGGGAATGGCTCCATTTATACTAAATTGTGTAAGAAACCCTGCCATGTCAACCATCTTTTGAACAGGCATAGTGTACACCCCACCCACATTTTTAGTAACATGGTTAAGAATCAAGGTTTTAGAGCCTCCAGGTTAAATTACATGAGAGTTTCAAGACAGGTAGAAACTACACAGCATTGTTTAAGAATGAGAGGTTATAGTGACCGAGAAGTAGTTGAAAATGTAGATAGGGTTAAAAGCTTGAGGGGGACCACAGCTAAACCTTATTTTTCAAAACCTGCATCAGACAGAGTAATGTATAATAGGAACAATCAGTGCAAACTGAGGGTACCACTACATTATTCTAGTGATGTTTCCATGTATATGAATGCTATTAGAAAACACTGGAAAGTCCTTATGACAAAGATATTTCCAGAGTGATAAAGCCCATCCCCAGGTTTGTATTTAGGAACAAGAAATCCTTACAAAGGACCTCATGTTACTCAAGGAATAAACATGAATATAGCAGTAATGCCACATTAGCATGTGGCACTTGCAGTGTATGCACTTACATTGACAGCAGTTCTACTTTCACACATCCTGACCAGGATAGCATATATAGGTTCAAAGTTTTTGCCACTTGTAGCACCTCCAGCATTGTTTACTTGACCCACTGTTTATTGTGTTCAAAGTTTTATGCAGGCAAGATGGGTAGAATGCTTAGAGAAAGAATAAAGGAACATCTGTATCATATTAGCAAAGGGAATAAAACTAATACCCTTCCAAAACATGTCATTGCCAGTGGTACTGAGCATACTTTTAAGTTTTTGGTTATAGGGAGGGTGCATGAGACTTTAAGAGGAGATGACATTAGGAATAGTAGTGAACAACTTGAGTTTAATTGGATCATTAGACAGAGATGATAGTTGGCATGGACTCAGTGATGTGGTCCCTATAAAACTTAAGCTGAAATCTAGGACTCTAAGACGTTGAATGTTTTTTTGCTTTTGTATTACTGTATTTATATATATATATATATATATATATATATATATATATATATATATATATATACCCAACGCCAAAACAGTCCATGCACGTATCAAATGGTGCTCGAGACAAACACGTATCCAGATACCAAAAAATGTCCAGCACTCAATGAAATAAAAGTATACCAACAGCCATAATGAGTTATGCATTTATAATGAGGATTTTCCATTTAAGGGCAAGCTGACAATGTGGCGGCGTTTTCTCGATGATTGTTGGGTAACATGGGAGGGCAACCTTACAGAATGGGAATGCTTTAAGAATTATTTGAATTCCAATATATATGGCATTAAATTTATTGGACGAGTAGATCTCTTTACAGTGGATTATTTAGATGTCAATGTAACTAAAGCCATAGATGGAACAATAATAACAACTTTATATAGGAAACCCTTTTCAAAAAATTCTATTTTGCATGCAAATAGTTGTCACCCGTCTCACATTGTCAGTAATATACCCAAGGCACAATTTCAAAGGATTAGAACAATATGTTCAGAAGATAGGGAATATGAAATTCAAGAACAAGATATGATTAACAGGTTTAAAGTTAGGGGCTATCACAATGATATGATCAATCGGGCTAAAGAAGAGGTTAAGGCCATGGATAGAGATACATTACTAAGGGATAAATCTATTAAAACACCCAAACAAGTAGGTGAGATTAGATTTATGACCACATTTGCTAGTAATACATACCATATTAAACAGATAACTGACAAATATTGGCCTATTTTACATAATGACCCATATTTGTCTCAAATATTAAAAAATCAATGTCAATATGGATATTGAAGGGGGAAGACTATAGGTGAACATTTTACTGGTTATAAGAAAAGTATAAATTTTGTTAAACCTAAAAACATTTCTTTAAAGGGTAGCACATATTGTGGACACTGTAAATATTGTAAATTGATGTCCACAAATACTAGTAAACTATATGATATTCAGTGCTTTGTGACGTGCACCACACCATGGGTGATATATATGGCTATATGTAGATGTGGCGCCTTTTATGTCTAAATGTCAAAGAATAATTGATCAGGTGACAGATATGAGTAAAACTGAGTCAGAAAAACACATAATATTAGATAATAAAGAACGTAGGTGGATAGTCAATTTAGGGGCCTTGTTTAAACCAGGTCTCAATGACCACTGGTAAATATAAAATATCACATACAACTTTTACTAAATCATTTTGATAGAATCAACATATATTGATATTCTATTATTTATGTGTGTGTGTATATACATATATATAGTAAAATAATGTTGGTGATTTGTGTCTGTGGGGCAGACTGCATGGCTTAATTATATATATATATATATATATATATATATATATATATATATATATATATATTTATTACATATGCATTTTTATGAATGTATTATGATTTCTGTTCTTAGGTGCTATACATATGTTTTTAGGAGACTGTTTAAGTAATTTAAGTACCTTCATGTCACATGATTAATCAAGGGAGGTAGTATATGGTATTTAAACTGAGTTTTTTAGTTAGATATTCATTACCTGGAGTCCCTCTGTCTTGCTGGATTAATTTTTGGTTTTCTTTATAGGTTCATAGGTTCATAGGTTCATACTCTGTCAAGCAGTGACACTGAAGTAATCCTGGGGGTATATCTGGGGTATATCTCCCATCCATTGGTCAAGATTCCTCTTGAACAAGTCTTTGGGTGATGAATCTGTCCCTCCAGCATGTTCTATTAATAACCATGTCAAGGTTTAAGTCTGGATCTAGATTTTTGAGGTGAAGCATATTCATCAAATCTGGGTTTGACATGGCCTTATATGTCAGGCACAGGTCACCTCTGAGCAAGCGGATGCGACTGAATAGAGCTCCTTCATGATCAGGTGGGCAATGTAGAAGGTTTTCCTAACTACTTTGGCAACATGAGTGTCCAGTGGATTGCCACCTATATGGTAGCTAGGGTAACCTTGTTTTTCCCGAAGGTATGACTACTGCATTTCTTGGCGTTTAACCAGCAACTCTGACCCTGTGGGTTCTGTCACTTAGCCAGTTTGCAACCCATCTTGTGATGTATGGGTTTACAGTAGGCTGTATGGACTGTCTTACCCTCATCAATGGCCTTGGTGACTGAAATGCATGATCTGCCTTTGACAAAGCCAAACTGGGTTGGATCCAAAGTCTGCAAGTTCCTATGTCTTTATTTATGAGTTCCATTATGATCCTCTCCATGGCCTGAGGTGAGGCTAAGATTAAACAGCTGTGGTTTAATTCCTCATTGAGTTAAATGGAGCACACACGGGGGAGGACACCATCTGGTCCCATGGATGCTGTGTTTTTGCCTTGGAGAGAGCAGTTCTCACCTGGGGTTTGCACTGAACCTGTAAGCCAGCATGTTGGCAATGTGTGTAGGTTCAGTAATCTTCACATCATTTTGAACTAATTCTGAGCATATCTGGGAGTTTCCTCCTAGGTTTCTAACATGGCTAAAGAAGGCCTTATGATTGTCTTTTGAGTCCTTTTTTCTCTCAAAATTTGCCTTGGATGATTTTATGATTTTACTTATAATGATCAAAGGTGTCTTACCTTTCTTGTTGTACAGCTTGTTTATTTGAGTAATGTTTACTACTGGCTCAGGGCCTTAAAGGAGACAAGGCACATAAAATAAAATTATTATTTGAGTCGATAATCGAACTTTCAAATGTTCGACTGTCATATGGTCGACACCATATGATCAAACTTTTAAAAGTTGGAACATCTAATAAAAAAGAATAAACTACACAAATAACCTACCTGGACGTTTTAAAGGGGGCAAGCCAGATCTCACCACAGTGCAGAAAAGGGAAATCTTCCCATTCAATGCAAAACAGGTGCCACTGCAGTACAGCACAAATGTATTCTATGCACTGGAGCTTTATGATGTACAGCTGAGTGGAGATGCCAGGAGTAGCAGCAGCTATAGCAGAGCAGCATGTGTTAGTGGCTGCTATCATAAGAATTGAGGGAGATGCTTAGATTGCCCATCCTAGTGGACAAAACTGTATGCTTACCATTATCCATTTTAGATGCAGGAACCTTCCCACAAACTATGGGGTACATGTCAGGGATATAGCAAGTGCCAGCCATGTATGTCCGACACCAGTTTCAGACTGCAGAGGAGAGAAACACAACTATACAAGTGTTTTACAACATTGCCTGTTTCCCTGTATCCATGAAATTCCCATGATTTAAGCATATGGCAAATGGCTGACCTTTATTGACAGTTCATGCCAGAACCATAACTGGCTCATCTTAAGTCCAGATTTTTGATAATAATTTTGGTCCCTTTCTCATACAGTTTTTTTTTCTGTCAAAGGTTAAGAGGTATGGTATGACAGGGAAGACAGAGAACTACCGGAGCAAGTGTGTTCACCCTGCATGGGTTCCCATGTCTTGAGCTTACAGAGCATCAATGTCCATGACCTGCATGATCACCATGACCAGTTGTGGTGCACCATGTGCCCCCAAGGAATATTGAAGAGGTGTAAGGATGGGATAATTATCATACTGGCTCCCCTCTGCTCCATTTCCTGCAGAGCTCTGCCCACATTTGCTGTCAACTCACAGAATCAGCAGGCCCAGCCATTGGGCCACCAGGGTAGCATGTAAGCCATGAGATTCCAGATGGCTAGTTGTGTTGCCCTCTCATCTAGCATGACATATCACCATGGACCTTGCACTAGCCCTGTCATACCTCTCAACTGTCCAGATTTCACAGAATGTCCAGATTTTTGCCCTTTTAGTCCATTCCTCATAAAAGTTGTGGTTTTCTGGCAAATCATTGAAGAATGAGTTCACTAAATAATGACATTCATTTGACCTTAAGAGTTCATATCTTTCAGAAAAAGCATGACAACAAAAATTATAAACTATTATTCTAGCAACTTTTCTAAGTTTATAAGAGCAATATTTAAAATATGTCCCTATTTTGGGCCTTTGTCCTCCCATTATTTTAAGCTTTATCCAGATTTCCTGAGTTAAAAATTTGAGAGGTGTGATCCCCATCCAGATATTTCCCTCCCTCATGAGTCTTTCCCTGTACCTTGTTCATTGTCCATCACTCCCCACATTCTATGTCCATCTACTTTCATTCCTACCTTTTGTGTGCATACTGTCCCTATCCATCTGTGTGTGTGTCTGTGTGTGTGTTTTATGTCTGTTTTTATGCCCCTGGCTCTCTTTTACTTTCAGCTCTCCCTCTTTTCCATCCAGAACCACTATTTTCAATGTTCCCCACCTCCGTTTTTCTTTCTATATTGTAAGTGGGGCTCTCTCTTCCACAAAAAAATATTGCCCTTCTTCTCTCACCTTTCATACTTTATGGTTACCCTTGTATGTTTTTCTCTGCTTGCTACTCCCCCATACCTACTTTCCTGTTTCCCACATTTCCACACCACTTATTTATTTATTTTTTCTTTTTACCCTGACTTTGCAATCTGGGTAACCACACGTGGCAGCTTTATGGTACATATTTGCACTCGTGAGCATGCATGAACAATGGCACTCTATCCTGTCTTGGTGGTGATGTCCAGCACATTGGTCACACTGTTTTCTTAAGTGCTACTTGTGAATTGGACCTACTTAGCACTTCTCTTTCCCTTTACATGGCACATCTATGGAAGTGTGCAGGCCATTCCTTTTTATATTACTGCTATGCAAGCTTTACCACATATCATCAGCATCATCAACTCCCTTTTGCCCATTTTCTACAAGAGGTCAAGGTATTGTGTCATATATTTCTCAATTCAATGTCATTCTCCTACCTTTTTCAGCAGGCATGGCTGACTGTCACAGGTCTTCTCTCAAACAATCCATCCATCTCTGTGCTGAACACCCTTGCTTCCTATTGCGTTCTCCCAGTCTGTCCTAAATCTTCTTAACCACATTGTCTTCTGCTTTCCTGCACATGTAACTGACCCACTGTAATCTGTTCTCCTTGATTTTCTTGGCAATTGGAGGTACTTTGGCTTCTGCTCTGATGTCCTCATTTCTTCGTTTATTCCACAGTGTGCATCCTACCACCTATCACAGGCACTTCATTCTCATCACCTCTATCTTCCTCAACTGCTTTGCCTTTACTGCCCAGGTTTCAGTATCATATAATAGTACTGGTCACACCACTGCTTTGTACACTTTACTTTTCAGCTTCTGTGGCATTCTTCTGTCACACACTATCCCTGAAACTCTGCAACCGTTGGCTGCAGACCCTCTGGTCCTAGTTTTGACATATTTTTAGACTTCCCTTCTCCTTAACGACCCTCCCATATACTTGAAGATGTTTACCTGTTCCACTATTTTCCCTTCTATTTCAATTCTCATCTTCTTTTGATTCCACCATTTGCTGCTTTACAACTGCCATATCTTTACTCAGTTTCATCCTGTGAGCCTTTAGCTTTGCATTTCATTCCCTTGTCATTTGCTGAAGTTCTTGTTCAGAGTCTGCCTGTGATCACGCATTGTTTGCATACAGCAGCTTTGTTGATCTGTCCCAGAATTGTAGCTACGGTAGGGCGAGAGAGCAATGGCCCCGGGTGCAAAGTGTTGGGTGAGCATGATCTACCATCCATCATCTAAATCATTCTTCAATGCAATAGTGGCTTTTAAAAGCTGGTATTGCATTTGCAGTCAAACCTAAGAGCTGCAGCGCTGTGTGTGGGGGTCTAAACTGAAGCAAACAGTTTGGTACAATTTTATACAACAAGTTTTTTTTCTAAAACATAACACTGTAGCCCTCTGTAAAGGCAGGGTATAAACTGTGGGAACTATTTGCTACAGTTTAAAGGAAGAAATGATATATTTTATTTAATGTGCAGAAAGAGAGCTGGGGTTATGGCACAGAAATGGAACCTGAATGGCTGGGACGGGGGGTTGTGTCATGCATCTGACCACCTGGTTGGTGTGCCAGTAGGAGAAAAAGTATTTTATTTTTTTTGCTCTTCAGTGGAAGCACTGGGGGGGGGTGGATATCAGCTTATTACAGTAAAGTGTGTGTGTGTGTTTTTGCTATTTTTTTGTTTGTTCTTCAACAGAAGAGCTATCTGGAGGGAGCTATCTTATTACAATAAAGTCATTTTATTTTTTATTTTCACTTGAAGAGTTCAGGGGGTGGTGTGCTGGTTTGAGGTACCCGCTAAGGGTGCTGTTGGAGCCAGCTACACATCTGATCTGTTCTCTCTGACATGTTTGCTAATGTAGTGCATCACCTGTATGAGCAGCAGTGGACTCAGAAATGAACCATAGTGCATACTCACTCCCACCGGGAGCCTTTCTATGAGACCAAACACTGTTTGTACTTGTGTCATTTGCTCCTTGTACACAGCCTTCTGTAATTCTATTAATGTTTTTGGGACTTTGAACCATCACAAGGCTGCCCAAATCAGTTTTCTTTTGACCCTGCCATATGCTTTTTTCAAGTCTAGGAATGCCCAGTTGGACTCTTTCCTCATCTCTAACAACTTCTCAACTATGTCTCACTGCAAACATTGGGTTGCTTCTGCTGCAAAGTGATCTGAATCCGAACTGCTCATCTCCCATCTTCCTTTCTATTACTTTTTGTATTCATTTGTAAACCACCATCTCTAGAACTTTCATGCAGTATGACATGAGTTTGATACCACAATACTGCCTGGAGATGTGAATATTCTCTTTGTTCACTGGCACTAAAATGCTTATTCTCCAACCATCTGGAATAAGTCTTCCTTTTTATATTGCTATGAGCACACTCTGGATCCACTTCTCCCTAACTCACCCAACATCTTGATCATATCTGCTGTGACCTCATCTGAGCCTACTGCTATTCCTGACTTTATCTTCCTTAGTGCTGTTCTTACTTCCCCTAGGGTGGTCTCCTCTTCTTCTTTCATTGTAGGCTGTGTCTTTGTGCAGTACAGCTTCTGTGAGGTATTCTTCATTCAGTAGCTGCTGGAAGTACTCCTTCCATGTGCCCTTGACGTCCTTTCAACTGGGTGAAAAGTTTTTGCTGGTGTCCCTTCTGAAGGGTGCCTGATGACTATCTTCTTTTTCTTTCTATCTTTCTTTTGCAAACATATTGAGTTTCTTTGTACCATCTGCTAAGTCCCTTTCCAGAAGCTGGTAGAGTAACTCTGATGCCTTGTTCTTTGCTAATGGAAATGCTCTCTTAGCCTCTTAGTTAGCCAACCAGCATTACTTCTTTGCCTGGACCATTTTTTTCTTTCACCCATTATTTCCTGTACTTTTTTGTTGGTGATTTTCCTGGACTTCTGCATTCCACCACCAGCTTTCCTTATGTACCTTATTTCCATACCTGTATATATTTCTTTAGAAATGTACTTCATAAGATTTAACGAAATTGATATAATATAATAGTGTTTACAGTTTAGATATGCTTTCATACTTTAATATTTTATTTAGATCTAAGTATTAAGAATAGAAGTGTTTCTTGATGCACTGAAAAGTTTCAAGGTTAATATAGTGTTAACAATTAATGTTAAGTTGCCAATCTCGCCTTCATTCTTGCTGGATGGGTTCGGAGCCGATCCTCGGCTCCGACTCGCCTATACTAAAGCTCAAGAGCTATTTTTACCAGCTCGAGGCTACCCTGTATCCCACAATGCTAGGTGCTAACTACCCAGATCTCGTTTGTCGCTTCAGCTGTGAGGTTGCATTTTTTGCCGGCTCTCAGGTCAGATTTATAAAAATCTTTTCTGGTAAGGTTTTTTCTCCCTTTTGGTAGTATAGTTTTTCTTTTAGATCCACTTTACCCCTCTAGTGTATCCCCACCATAGATAGTTCCTTTTCGGGTTTGTTTCTAACTTTTTCTCGTTACCAACCCCACTCCTTTGATTACTAGGCCTTTGGGCTATTTTCTAGTTTAAATCTTAATCTTAAGTTTAATCTAGTTAATTTTAGTTTAAAATTCTCTATTTGTCAGTCTAAACAGTCTCAGTCTTTGTGTGTGTGTGTTTGTGACTAGACTGAGTAAGTTTGGGTGTGGGTGTTTTCTTGTGTGTGTGTTTTACCTGTCATCCCTGTCAGGATGTCTAAGGATTCCAGGGTTTCAGGCTTCAAGAAGTGTGACTCGTGCTGTCAGAAGATGTCTCTGACAGACGGTCACACTTCTTGTGTTTATTGCCTGGGCCCTCTGCACCTGCAGGACTCTTGTTCTGTCTGTCATGCATTCAGTCCAAGAGTCCTGCAGGAACGCAGAAACAAGCTTATTTTACGAGGCTTGTTGAAACCCAAAGGTTCCCCGACCAAGTCTTTGTCGGGCAAACCTTCGAAGCCCACAAAACCGTCGGCTCCAGGAACAGAGCCTTCGGCCAGTGGTGCTCTTAGTGCTCCTACGTCGGCTCCGGCTGGAGCCAATGCTTCCAAAACTCAGTTGGCTCCGATCATTGTGTCGGAACCGTCTGCGACTCATAAGCACTCCAAGTCTCCTTCTTTGGAGTCAGTGCATTCGGCTCCGAGATCTCCTTTGCTTTCGGAAAGCCATCGGTCCCATTCCTCTCGGTCTTCCAGGCTTTTAGAACACGACCTCGAGAGGGTGGTTAGCAGACTCCTTAAGTCGCAGGCACTGGCCCAGATGCTTCAGAGCCCTTCTCAACAGACAGCTACTATTCCAATTCTATCGTCGATTCCTCCACCGACTCTTCCTCTGAGTTCGGAGCCAGAGTTCATGGGAGCTGGGACCGTCGACACGTCGGAGCCGATACTACACCTTTTGGCTCTGTCAGCGGCTCTGATCTCTTCCATGATTCCATCCTTGGAGGGATCCAGGTGCCGGGACTCCCTTGTCGGCTCCGAGGGGGCGAGTGGCATCGGACCCTTGTCTGACCTCGTTCTCCCTCTCGGAGCCTCAGCGCAGGTGAGTTCAGCCTCGACATCGGCCTCGGAGCCATCCCTCTTGGTGCCAAGAGGGGTCCTTATCTCTTCGGAGTGGGGACCTTCTTCCCTGCCTGATAGGGGTGCCTTTGAGGTCATGAGGAGTGTCCTGGCCCCTGTGCCTGCTCCTCGGTCAGCTCCCTCAGCTCCTCCCACTGTTGTGCCTGCCACGGTCTCTACCCATCCTCTTGACCCCGACCGCAGAGATCCAATGCCTCAGGTGCCCCCATTGGGAGCATCCTCCTCTTCCAAGGCCTCCCCTGATCTGTCAGGGGAGCCCCCTCAGAAAAGGAAATTCAAGAGGAAGCATGTGGACTCTACTGAGTCTGTCATATCCGATACCAACTTGGATGAGTCGGAAGGGTCCCCACGGTTCCCCCTCTGAGGATGTCTCCTTTTCTGACATCCTTGAGATCCTCAAGCAGAGGGGGAACTGGTCTACCCTCAATCCTTCCGAGGACGAGTCGGTTTACCTAGAGGCTTTTGGTTCTCGCCCTTCCATCTCCTGGGTGTCTCCGCCCTTTCACCCCCTCATGGAAGTTGTGGCGCGGAAGGCATGGACAACCCCTGACACGATGGAACCTACCCCACGGTGGCCTTCAAAATTTATCACAGCCCCTTCTGATAAGCAGTTTTTAACCAAGGGTGTCCCTGTTGATGCCATGGTGGTGGCGGCGGCCACTAAGAAGGAACTGGCTGATCCTTCCGTACCGATCCATCCTCCTAATAAGGAATCTAGGACTATGGATAGGTACGGCAAGCGGATGTTTTCTTCCGCGACCTTTACCATGCGGTCGCTGAATTACTTATGTCATTTCACCCGCCTTCAAAGAGACATGCTCAAAGAAATGGGTGATACTTTACAGGATCCAACAGCTGTGGGGTCTCAAGACAAAATCAACTCCCAGCTGGCAACCCTGAACTCGATTGTTAACTCCTCCATGCGGCTTATTTCCTATGCGGCCGATGGGGTGAGTAGGGCTGCAGGTACAGGCGTGGCCTTAAGGCATCACACCTGGATGCGGCTTTGTAACTTTGCTGACCCCTTCAAGGCATCCTTCACTAACTCCCCCTTTGATGGTTCGGCGTTGTTCGGACCTCAAGTGAAGGATACTTTGACCAGATGCGAACAGGATGGCAAGACTCTCTCTGCTGTGGGAGTCCATTTTTCCACCCCGTCTAGACCATACCCTAAGGGTCAGAAGGGTGGAAAAAGAGTCGCGCCAGACACACGAGGTGAGTTCCCCTCTAGAGGCATGGGGGGGAACAATAACAGACGCTGCCCTAGGGGCAGAGAGGGTCCGCAGAATCAGGGTAGCAGAGAAGCTGTCTCTGGCCAGCCCTTGCCCGACTGTCCACCTTTGGAGGCAGTCGGGGGAAGATTATCACTGTATCCAGAGGCCTGGCTTTCCCTCACCCAAGACAGATGGGTATGGTCAATCATATCTGAGGGTTACGAAATTCCCTTTGCCCACACCCCAACACAGCCAAAAAGGCCCCTTCCAGATGTTCCACCTGGTCTAAGGGAACAAGCAGTATTAGAAATCTCAAAACTGCTAAGAAAAAGAGCCATCCAACCAGTCCCAGCAGACCAGCAAGGATCCAGAATCTACTCCAAGTTCTTTTTGATACCAAAAAAGACAGGGGACTGAAGACCAATTTTGGATCTCAGCAGGCTAAACAGGTCTGTCCAAAGAACGAAATTCTGGATGGTCATGCTACAGTCCATTCTACCCTTTTTGGGCCAGGACAATTGGATGTGCTCTATAGACCTTCAAGATGCATACTACCACATCAAGATGCACAGGCGCTCCAAGAGGTTTCTCTGCTTCCGGCTGGGGGCCAGTCACTACCAGTTCAGGGCCCTGCCCTTTGGTCTCACTACAGCCCCCCCGAATGTTCACCAAATGCATGGCAGTGGTCACGGCTCATCTGAGACGTCAAGGATTCCAGGTGTTCCCATATCTGAACGACTGGCTCCTTACCGCCACCACCAGGCATCAACTTCTTCAGTCCAGAGATTACACCATTCAAATTTGCAAAGAGCTAGGTATCTCCATAAATTTCGAAAAGTCTGCCTTGTCACCTTGTCAGTCTATTACTTTCATAGGTGCCATATTGGACACAACCGAACTGTCCACAAAACTAACGGCACAGAGAATTTCAGATATTCGCACACACATTCACATCCTTCTTCAGAGCAACAGAATTCAGGCCAGGTTTGTACTGAAGACTTTAGGTCTCATGGCAGCAGCCATTACGTTACTTCCCCTAGCTCGCTTTCACATGCGGATCCTTCAGTGGATGCTCTTTTCCCAGTGGTCTTTTCAACAACTTTCAATGTCACACAGCATTTTAATCACCCAATCATGCAAGAAACACCTGTCTTGGTGGATGGCCTCCCTTCAAGTCATTCAGGGCAGACTCTTTGTCCCCCCCCCCAGTTGCTATGGTGACAACGGACGTCTCCCTGATCGGGGGGCATTTTCAGGGCAGGACAGTCCAGGGCACATGGCAATCAGTCGAGTGCCACTTGCACATAAATGTCCTGGAGATGAGAGCAGTACTTTTAGCATTGCAAGCCCTTCAGGACTCTCTTCCCATAGGGACTATTGCAGTTCAGACAGACAATATGTCCATAGTGTGGTACATCAATAAGCAGGTCGGAACCAAGTCCTACCCCTTGTGTCGAGAAGCACTCAGACGTTGGCAGTGGGCGATCTCCTCTCAGCGGTTTCTGATAGCAACACATATCCCTGGGAAGTCCAATGTAATAGCGGACAGGCTGAGCAGAGCCATTCTCATGCCGCATGAGTGGTCTCTCAAGCAGTCAGTAGTGGAAGAGATTTTCCAAAGATGGGGTCAGCCTTGCTGCGATCTTTTCACAACACCTCAAAACAGCAAGTGCCACGACTTCTTCACTCTCTTCCCGGCCACCCCTCCAGAGATGCTCTAGTCACGATTGGCCCCGGTGTCTTCTGTACGCTTTTCCCCCCTTTCCATTAATCACACAGCTGATTCAGAAAGCTACCGCATTGAGATCCACAATGATCCTCATTGCCCCTTACTGCCCTCGAAAAATCTGGTTTCCGTTCCTGCATCGTTACCTCCTGGAGCAGCCCTGGCATCTGGACTCAGTGCCAGACCTCTTGACCCATCAGTCGGGTGAGCTGCACCACTCCCTCCCCTATCTCAACCTCACAGCTTGGTTGCTCCTCTTCCAACCTTAGCCAGGCTTCCCTTTATTTCCCATTCAGTGCGTGACATCATTCTAGCTTCCCACAAATCTTCTACCAGGAGGATTTATGCTAGCAAATGGAAATGTTTCTCCTTCTGGGCAGAGACTAGAAACATGGATCCTTTCACGGCACCTATCTAGTCAGTCCTAGATTTTTTGGCTGAACTTTTTCAATCAGGTTCTTCTTCGTCCACTATCAGAGTTCAGTTAGCGGCCATTTCAAATTTTCATGTTGGCCTGTCGGACTCCACTGTTATGTCCCATAAACTTTGTAAAGCCTTCCTTAAAGGTATCTTTTTACTTAAGCCCCCAATCAGAGATCCCCCACCACAGTGGGATTTGAATCTGGTTTTAACCTCTTTGATTCTCCCTCCCTTTGAACCTGCGGCTTCCTGTTCCTTGAAGTTACTCTCATGGAAAACTCTATTTCTAGTGGCTATAACTTCTGCAAGGAGAGTCTCAGAGCTTCACGCCCTTTGCGTTCGTCCTCCTTATCTGGTTTTCCATAAAGATAGAGTGTCCCTCAGAACTAACCCCTCCTTTTTACCCAAGATATCTTCTGAGGCAAATCAAACCAGACTATCGATCTCCCAGTTTTCTTCCCTAATTACTCCAACAGAGCGGAACAAAAGTTGCATTTTTTGGATGTTCATCGTCAACTCCGTTACTACCTGGATAGAACCAAGCAAGTTAGGAAATTTGAGCAGCTCTTCCTGTCTTATGCGGAAGGGAAGAAAGGCCTTCAAGTTTCCAAAGTAACCCTTTCCAGATGGTTGGCCTCTGTGATTACTTTCATCTATGAACTGAGGAGTCAAGAGCTTCCTTCAAAACCTAGAGCCCACACAACTAGAACCTTAGCTATGTCAATAGCTTTTCAGGCTAGGTTACCTTTAGACTCCATTTGTGCAGCAGCCACATGGGCCTCTCCTCATACCTTTATTTCTCATTACAAACTGGACATGGCCTCCAGAAGCCGAGCTAACTTTGGTTCCACCATCCTCAAGAGTCTGTTCCGATGAGCCACCCAGGGCTGAGGTGCTAGGGACGCGGTCCCATCCAGCAAGAATGAAGGTGAGATTGACAACTTAACATTGAGAAGTTATGTACCTACCATAATGTTCCATGTTAGTTGTCTTCTTCTCGCCTTCTTTCTTGCGTCCCACCCTCCAACCCCCTAGCCTGGACAGACTGCAAGGATCTTTTTGGGCCTTCTTTCATCCCAGCTTGGACTCCCATGGTTGCCCTTTTTCTGGGTATGTTATATATATAGGCATTCCTCTTTCTCCTTTGTTCTGGGATCAGAACTGCTATGGTGTTATCTATCAAACGAGATCTGGGTAGTTAGCGCCTAGCATTGTGGGATACAGGGTAACCTCGAGCTGGTAAAAATAGCTCTCGAGCTTTAGTATAGGCCGAGTCGGCTCCGAACCCATCCAGCAAGAAAGAAGGCGAGAAGAAGACAACTAACATGGAACGTTATGGTAGGTACATAACTTCTCAATTTATGTCATGACTGCCTTAAGTATATATAGGCGTATCAGTATATGTGTGCCATTTGATCTGATGAAGCTGTTGTGAAAGCGCTTACCTGTGCACTTTATTAAATTGTTATATACGGAAGAAGAAGAAGTGCTGTTTATCCTTGTTTTCCAGTTTGATGCTTGGTCGCACACACCAAGGCTGTTTACTTGAAATTCAAAATGACAGTTGATGCTTCAAAACAAGGACATATATGTGTCTTTTAGTGTAAAATGTTAAGACTTGTGCATTGCTTTGTTTGAAAATGTGTTACGTATTGGGGTAGGTATGGCAGAAAGACCAGGTGTATATGAATATGTTTTTAAAATACCCAAGCTTCTCGGATATGTTAACGTTTTTAATGCTATCATGAAAGATTGGTTAACTTCCATCTCATTATAAAATTATGAGAGTTGAAATGACATAACTGTCAGCATACCTCTCAATTGTTCAGATGTTTGCAGAATGTCCAGATTTTTGCTCCCTATTTTTGGTCTGTTCTTCATAAAATTTGTGGTTTTCTGACAAATCATTGAAGTTTAATGTAATTAAATGATGGCATAGATTTGACTTTCAGACTTCATATCCTTCAGAAAATCCTTGCTAATGCAATTCCTATTATTCTAGCAACTTTCTAAATTTGTAAGTGCAATATATAAAATCTGTCTCTGATTTAGGGTCTTAGGCCCCCATTATTTTTGGCTTTGCCCATATTTCTTTTGTTTAGAGTTTGAGAGTTATGACTATTAGTACTGCTAAAGATAATATGCAGCAAAATGTATAAACTGTTGTCCAGCTGGCTACTTTGGAATATAACTCAAAGGCATTGGAGTAACTTCAGGAACAGTTTTGATTGTAAAAGAGGAATCATGTACAGCATGAAATCATTAGAGAATATGTCAGAGACTTGTACATTTACTGAGCATTACCAGTTTGGAGAAGGGCTGGCAGATGCTTTCTGATAGTTTTGTGCGTAATATATTTTTGAAAACATATGAAACAGAGAACTCTAAGGAAGATATAACACTTGGCTAAATATTAACTATGACATTATAAATGGAAATGGCAACTAAAGTCATTGATTTACAATGTGATGTATCTGGGTGCAAGCAAATTTTCACTATGTCAGAATGTCACATAAAGCTGCTCTGTGTTGGTTTAAAAAAATAACAAGGTTGTGTACAAGTGGAGAAAGCTGGCAAAAAGAAATGGAATAGAAAACCATCAGGAAACAACATGAAAAGAGGATGTACAGCATATATGCTTCTGCCTCTAGTGAAGGTACAGCATTAAATTATCCCCTAGAAACCAGAGCTATGCTGGAAATAATGAGAAAAACTGCCTGGAATTCACTTACAGGAGATGCAACTCACATATTGTGGAGGTATTTAATAAGCTGTAATCTCATCCTTTTTGGTAAACACTTACAGGGAAACGTCATCAGTATTTGTTAGTGCCTTATAAATTAACTGTGTGTTCCCAGCTGTGGTGGAAGGTTGCGGTATGCTTGGATGAACCTAAATGCACCGAGGATCACAATCTCTAAACTGAATTTGCTGAAAAAAACAGTTGAAAAACATTTTTGCAGGGAGGCAAGCCTGCCACACTCCCTGAATTTACATTTATCAATGCCGTAGTTGCACCAGTTCAAAGAAGGGGGAAATTACCCTGGAAAGAGCATCACTGCCAGAAGAACTTGCTGACAGTGATTTCCAGTGGAGGAACTCCAATCTTTGTGAGTTGAATATTAGGCAACTGAAGCTTGAGAGTTCAGTCTTCATCCTCCAGTAGAGCAAAGGTGGTGGAAACTTATTATTTTCTGATCATACAGCAGATTACATGCATAGTGAGGAGAAACAGAAAATAAATATGCAACTACTATTGTAAACCACTTTCTGCTGGTCACAATAACTGTTGCTTTGTAGCACTCCTATGTCCTTAAAGTATCAAAGAGAAACTGGGCCTATGTTTGTGCATTGAATATAGATTACAGAGAATGGCTTATAATCGAATGTGAAACAGAAAAACTTTAAAGTACTGAAAACGAGTAACATCATAAAACAATTCATTGAATGGCCATAGATGGCCAACATTGCAAACATAATCAACCAAGCCCCCCCCCCACTTGAAATATGGGGGTCTGCACCCCCCTACCCCTTAACTATATATACCAACTCCAAGATCACACTATAGTCAGGTCAGGGCAAATATAGGGCAAATTTTAAAAAAGGCTTCCTTCGCTTACCTTATGCATCATGGTACTTCCTGGTTATTGGCCAACTATGGCCATTCGATAAATTATTTTATGATGTCAAGAATTTTTGGTACTTTAAAGATTCACTGTTTCATATTCCATTATAAGGTATTTGCTGTAATCCATATTTCATGCATGAACACAGACCCAGAGAAACCACCCTATGAAAGGGTTCCTCTTGATCATAAACAAGGAATGTATCACCTGTTTGTGGAAACCTCAGACTTAACCCTCTAAAGATCAACATAAGCAAAAAGGCTTTAAGAAAGTATAAGATGAAGTAAAAGTGGCCACAGTCTAGAACTCAACATCAATAGTTAATATGCTTTGTTGTATATGTTGAGGTTAAGGTGTAGTCTAATCTCAGAAAAAAGATGGTACTTGGAAAAAGAGTGAGATAGATTATTTAAGAAATTCATATACTAGAAGGATAGTTAGGGTAACAAGGATATCAATACACCATTAGAGTGAAACAAAGCCTGAGTATGACCAGGTAATAATAAATACAACTGACTACTGGCTTTAAAAAAACATAACGGTAAATTTATTCATAAGAGTTATTGCATAAATTACTAAAGTTTTTTTTTTGTCTTTTTATTATACTTTGTTGTTAATCCCATAAGAAATGGATAAAAGGAGCTGTAAAAATTCCTGACAGTAACCCTGAGGGCAAGGGACTCTAGGAAAGACAAGCATGAAGATGCAAGATATCCGGCTTGATTGAATGATTAAGAAGAAGGCAGAACACATATGTTAAAGGACAAAAATCCTCATTAGCCTGGATCTGTTTAGTAAAAACAAATGCAGGTGAAACCAGCTATGGATATGAGAGACTGGGAAAACTGTTGATGATCACTTTATGTATATGTGTTATACATATCTGATGGTTATTGGCACATATCATATAAACTGTATTGATTCTTAATCAGTATTTTTATATTATGTGTAATTTGTTTTAATTATTTAAACTGCAGATATTTTTATTTTTGAAGATTTTAAAATTATTGTTCTTAAACTGTTTTGTAGTAATTTGAAGCTTTTCTCCCTGGGTCTCTGATGGAAATGAACTTCTACCCAGTTAGACTTTCTTGGTAATCAAATGTCAATAAATAAATATCTAATTCCTCATTCCTTCCATTTTTTCATTTGTATTTGTCCTTTAATCTATTCCTTCATTTGTTGAAATTTAATAAAAGCCAGAGTTAATAAAAAAAAAATAATGGGAAATACAGAGAGTGAGATGGTAAGCATGAATCAGAGTATAAATGCAAAATGGCAGGTGCGAGAAGTAGTAAAGGGTTCAGGTGGAATGGAGTTTGACACAGGAGTGAGAATTTGGATATAGGAACTGCTTTGTGTATGATTTCTTTATAAGAACATGATAAGTTATTTCTAAACATATCACTAGATAAGTTTAGAGTGTTGCTAAAAATTAACACAAATGAAAGAATGTCTCTTTTGGGCAATATAAGTGTGCCTAGACAAATGAAGACAAAATACAGAACCTGTGTTTATGTGTAAGTGACACAAAAGAGCCAGCCTTGCTTTGTAGCTAATAGGCAAAACATGTGACTGATCTGGCACTCTGTCGTTAAGCTGCAGGTGGAAGCCAAGGACACCAGTGTGGTTACTATTGCAGAGAAAGTGTGATGATTATTGGTAGATACCAAACAAGTCTGTGCCAAGAAGATGAGGAGATATTGGAGATATTAAAGGGCATAAAGGCAAAGACTGAACTGGAACCAAAGGCTAGTGTAAAATTTTATAAGACAAAAATACTGCCTTATGCTGTTAGAAAACAAGTGTAAATAGAAGTACAGTTGCTGGAAAATGCTGAATTGTTGTCTAATGTGAGGTGGATTGAATGGGCTACACCCACAGTGCCAGTTCTTAGAAAAGGTAAAGCAGGAGTTGATGATAGCTATGGACATAGATTTCAATGTCACCACTAATCCAGTGTTCCCTGCTGAAGACTGAAGATATTTTTATATCTATGACTGGGGCAATAAATCTTGGAAACTGGCTATACACATGCACACTTACTGAAGAAAATGGGAATTTTTTCAGGAAATTTGTGGCTACATATAAAAGGTTATTACAGTATAAGTGACTGCTTTTTGGTACAACATCTGTGCCTGACATTCAGCATCAGGCAATGCACCATATACTCCAAGGAATTCCAAATTCACAATGCTGTCTATCTTGCTGACAAGAAAAAGGAATGAAAAAGTGTTTAACAGCATACAAGGAGTCCTAACCAGGCTAAAAACATGTATGAATTGAGCAAAGAGAGACAGATATGAGCTATTCAAAGATGAAATGTCATATTGTGGGCATGTATTGACAAGAAGGGACAATACAGGTCACCAGATAAAATGGTGGCTACAGCAGAGGTATAAACTGTTACTAAATGTTTCTATTGTGAGCCCCTCATTGGTATTACACACAATAGATGAATTGTTACAGAATAACTTTATGTGGAAGTAGATAGACAGAGGACTGTGAATGTGCCTTCAAAGAAAAGAAGAAAATTATTTAATATTTTGAACTACTTTTGTCTGTTAGGTTGATGTGTGATGACTATTATATAGTGTCTTATGGAAGTTGTGTAATTTTATTTCCTAAATTCAAGGAAGGTATGACAGCATCTACTGCATTTTTGTTTCAAGGTCACTGACTAAAGCAGAATATAAATATACTCAGGCAAACACACTTTTACCTTGATCTAAGCAGTAAAGAAATTCAGCCAGTACTTTTATGGCAAAGATCATTTGCTGCTACTCACTATAGTTGGCCAAGAAAGAGAGTTTCTGTTACAGCTCTATGTTGGCTGTAGTTTTAGTTCTTGTTGCTTTGAGGTCACTCCTCTGATATTGACTAGAAAAGAACAAAACATCTTGGAAATTCTGATGCACTATTCACGCAAACATGAAGCACTGACTGCGTTAAGTACAATAAATGTATAGCAAGCCTCAGTTGTTGCACAGTTATTCACAGCAAATGCTGCTGGGCAGAGGGAGAAAGCAGGAATTGCCATGAGTATATGGACTGTAAAAAATGGCCTAGAGATGTTGAGTTGAATATCTGCAGTCATTTGGGAAACAGACAACTGAATGGCTGACTGATTGATGTTTAGCAACTGAAAGCCATGCTAACATACATAAATACATATTTTTTGGATGTAGGACAAGCCCCACCCAACTATTTAGGGGCTGTCCCCTCCACATCTGTATTACTGGTTACTATAACCATGGCAAGCCAAAGCATCATGAAAAGTTTGATTATAAATATTTGGGTGAGGACACCTTTTGATCTGGCCAACTGAAAATCATTCTTTTGATAATTTGTTATTCCCTTTCTTTGTTTGTAGGAAGGATAGTCTATCCATATGTAATGGAACCTCTTTTTATGACTTTGGAATGGCCATTCCAGCCAAGCAACCTTCTAATATACATAATGGGTACCTGAGAAGAGCAGACATGAAGTCTGTTGCTCAAAGTTTTATGTCCCTCACTCAAAGTTTTACTCTGCAGCTTGGCATGGATGAAGGCATTCAAACTTGGGCAGTAGATGCAGTGGATGCGAGATAGTCCAGAATGCACCACCACCACAACAAGCCCTGCTTCACCCTTAAGAATGGTCATTTGCACCATGGCTTGTATTTATACTGACACCTGTGAGCCATTCTTTGGGCTCACTATTTCTAACAGTAATGGATGGACATTGAAAGTGATCCAGTAACATATGGCATCATAAAATGCAATATTGAAAAAGCAGATAATTTACTTTTTACTTATCTCAGTGCCATGCATAAAACTACCAGTACTTGACCAGCATTTTTATTCTTGATCAGGAATGTACTCTCCAGGATGGATATAGGGAAGTCTGATTTGTGTGGATGACTGTGCGGTATAAAATTCCAACTTAAATAAGTGCTTTTAAGAAGCTTTGCTGTAGGGCAGCAATGCCTATAGCAAATGGCAGCTTGGTCAGACTGTTTCAAGGACAGAGCCTCTAATGTATGATTTATTTTGGACCTGGTAAATGGAGAAGATATGTAAATCAGTTAGGCAATGCTTAACAGTCAGATGGGCTGGAGTCACTGGCTTGTTTGCTTGATACTTTACCCTTGGTAGGGTCATAGGTAATGAAACCATACTCCAAGACAGACAGACAGAAATCTGTTCAGACATTTGAAAAAAATCTATCAACAGCATTTATCAAAATAAATAAAAAAATTTATTTTGTCCTCCAGTGAAAATGGCAGAGCATAAGTTCAACCAAAGATACCCCAATGCTCAAACTTGTTCTTTTTAACAACTTAGATGTTGGTGATGTAGCATCCCCAGTAGAAGGCATCACTAAAGAGCATACCAAGCCAACATGTGCTATTTTGTACACCTGAGGAGTTCCCCTCCATGACTTAATCTATGAAGGAAAGGGAATGCATATTTATTAGGGAAAAAAATTTAATTACTAACATGATGATCAGATAATATTATATGTGATAGTGTTCAATCTCGCCGTTTGTTCTTACACATGGGTTCGGAGCCGATCCTCTCGGCTCCGCCTTCTTGCAGCTCTGCATGAGACAATCTAATACCCACAATCCCCCTCTGCCTTTACCTCAGATCTTGTTTGCCGCTGCTGCATACGCATCGTTGGGAGCTAGCTCGAGAGTTTTCTAAGCTAAGATATAACTTTTTTGTTGTATTTTATTAAGAATTCTATTATAGTTGATATTTTCAGTATTAACAAGTGTGTTTGTGTTGTGGTTCCGGGCCTACACCCTTCACATATCCACCATATTGAGACATTTACTACCGGATTTGACATTTACCCGGGAGCGTTCGACCTGATGAGGAAGGTGTTGTCTACCCAGACAACCACATCAGTGGAAGCAGTTTCTCCTCCCCATAAAGGGCCTTTGTCTTCATCTGCACCCATCCGGGCACCAGTGTCTCAGCCACCCCTGGAGGTGCCCCCTCTTCCTGATGCTCCCCACGAGGAAGTCCCTAGGAAGAGACTGTGTAAGAGGAGACACTTGGATTCTCCACAGGAATCCTTGACATCTGATACTGACTTAGATGAGTCAGAGGGGTCCCCCAAGTCACCTTCAGAAGATGTCTCTTTTCAGACATTTTGGAGATCCTGAAACAGAGGTGACTGGCAGTCCCTTCCCTTCTGAGGATGAGTCAGTTCTGCTGAAGGCATTTGGTGCTCGCCCTTCCTCCTCCTGGGTCAATGGAACTTATTGCTCTGACACAGTGGAACCTGTTCCAAGAAAACCGAACAAGTACATCACAGCACCTCAGGATAAGTCCTACCTTACAAAGGAGTTCCAGTAGACGCTATGGTGGTGGCTGCAGCCACGTCTTCTTCGTCTGTCCATCCGCCTAATAAAGATTCTAGAGCGATGGATAGATATGGGTTTAGTTCAGCAGCGTCCCTGAACTATTTGACCCACGTCTGCAGAGGGATCTAGTCAAAGAGTTGGGAGATACCCTCCAGGGTGCTACAGATGCAGCTGTCTCAGAGAAAGTGACAGCCGCAACTTAATACCTAACATCGATTGTTAACTCGTCCATGAGGCTGATTTCTTACCAGCTTCAGCGATTGCTCTTCGTAGACAATCCTGGATGCCCTATGCTCGCTTCGGAAGCCTTCAAGTCTTCCTTTACAAATGCCCCATTTGACGGTGCCACTCTTTTGGCCCCAAGGTAAAGGAGACCCTTACCGGTGTGAACAAGAGGGAAAGACTCTGTCTGCTGTTCTCAGGCACACAGGGTGATGCCCCTCTAGAGGCAGAGGAGGGGCAGAGGTGGAAGATGTGGCGGCAGAGAATCCCAACATCAAGGTGACCCTGGTAAACCTTTCCAGCACTCCTGAGAGGAGGCCCGACTGTCCTGCTCTGGAGGCAGTCGGGGTCGCGCTTTATACCCTCAGACCTGGCAAAATATAACTACAGACACATTCCCTTCCTATCCCATCCCATTCCAAAGAAAAGACTCCCAGATGTACCGCCCATCTGCGAGAGCCAGCAGCTTTAGAAATTTCAAAGCTGCTAGTCATCCAGCCAGTCCCAGCAGACCAGCAAGGAGACTTACTCAAGGTTCTTTTAGTTCCAAAGAAAACAGGGGACTGGAGGCCCATTCTAGACCTAAGCTACCTCAATACTTTCGTCAAGAAAGAAAAGTTCCGATGGTCACGCAATCGATCCTTCCATTTTACAGAAGGACGAGTGGATGTGCTCAATAGATCTAGAGGATGCATACTACCATATCAAAATGGCCAGGGCATCCAGAGATCATTGAGCCAGTCACTTTCAATTTGAGCCTGCCCTTTGGTCTGACCTCAGCCCCCAGGGTCTTCACCAAATGCATGGCAGTGGTAGCCTTTCAGCCACCACCGGCGTCAACTACTGCAGGCCAGAGACTATGTGCTTCAACTGTGTGTTCACCTAGGGATCTCCGTAAATTTCGAAAATCCTTACTTCAGCCATCACAAAATATCTTGTTCATAGGAGCAGAGTTAAACACACGTCAATTAATTCTGAGGCTTCCCCCAGAAAGGATATTATCACTGCAGACTAAATCTCCTGCAAGGCTAGTACTGAAGGTGTTGTTCTACAATGGCTACTATTTGCTCAATGGTCATTTCAACAACTACCTCTAACACACGAGATTCTCATAACAAAGACTTGCAAAACAGATCTAAACTGGTGGCTCCAAACCTTTCCCAGGGAGGCCGTTTGTACTACCCCCCACAGTTATGGTGACCACGGACGCTTCCTGATAGGGTGAGGGGCATCTTTCAGGGACAGACAGTCCATGGACCAATTTGGAGTACAATCTGCACATCAATGTTCTAGAGTTGAGGGCAGTGTTTCTAAGCGTGCAACACTTTGCTCCCCTTCTTCCTCCAGGGACTATTGCAGTTCAGACGGACAACATGTCGTAGTCTGGTACATAAACAAACAAGGGGAACCAAGTCCTATCAACTATGCGTCCATGGGTCGCTTCTTCTAATACAGCACATCCCAATTCTGTTACCGCACGAGTGGTCTCTAAAACAGTCAGTGGCGAAAAGGATCTTTATCTGTTTGCGTCTCCAATGAATGCCAAATGCAGGAGCTACGGAAGTGCCCAGGGGCGCACTGGTTTCCATTTCCTCTGATATCGAAATTTCTCCAGAAAGCCAGGAACCTTCACAGGACGATAATCCTCATTGCTCCATTCTGGCCTCGTCAAATTTGGTTTCCCTTCCTGAAAATTCACTGCATTGGGACCCTGGATTCTGGACCCAGAGCCAGATCTATTGACTCACTTTCGTCAGGGTCCCCATCCCGCTCCTGTCACTCCATCTAGCAGCTTGGCTGCTAGCCAGGTCTAATCTCTTGTCACCAGCAGTCCAGGACATATTAGTGGCAAGCTTCCACTACTAAAACATATACTAGCAAGCGGAAGCGCTTTGTATTCTATACACACCACGTTGATCCCTTTATAGCTCCTTTGAATAAGATATTAGAATTCTTAACAGACTTATTTCATCAGGGTGCTTCTCCTGCTACTCTAAGAGTTCAATTGGCAGCCATTTCAATTTCCATGTGGAAGAATGTGGAGCTCCTATCATGGCTCACAGACTTTGTAAAGCCTTTTTAAAAGGAGTTTTTCATATTAGACCTCGGTCAGATCTCACCTTGGAGTCTAAACTTGTTGCTATCTAAATTAATGTTGCCCCCTTTGAACCTGCCTCTTCTTGCCCATTAAAATTTTTGTCCTGGAAAACTCTCTTTCTGGTAGCCATTACTTCTGCTGTCTGAACTTCAGGCTCTCTCCATCAAGCACCCTTATTTAATCTTTCACTCTGACAGAGTTTCTCTTGAACCAATTCATCCTTCCTCCCTAAAGTGTGTTCTATTAACAATATTAATCAGTCCATTGAACCACTCCAACAAAATGGAGTATATGTTACACAAATTGGATGTTCACAGACAGCTAAGGTTTTATTTGGATAGAACAAAGATCACAGGAAAACAGATCAACTCTTTGTGGCTTTTGCTGATAGCAGGAAAGGACTTGCAGTTACCAAAGAACTCTTTCTAAGTGGTTAGGACATTCCACAAGATCAATATCTTTTGGCTCATGCAGCTCGCCTACCTCTACATTTATTTCTCATTATAAAGTAGATAAGGTTTCTAGGGACAGGGCAACCTTTGGTTCCACTGTGCTCAAGATGAGTTCCTCAGGATCAAGGAGCTAGGGACGCTACCCATGTAAGAACAAAACACTATCACATATAGAAGTTATGTCCTTACCATAATTCCATGTGGAGTGTTCATCCCACCCTTAGGAAGAACGTTCTTTGATGTTTTGCTACTGTCATTATTCTGTGTACATAGTTGGTATACACATATTCTTTATATGTGTCTGTTTATGTATATATAGGTGTATGACATGAATGTGCTATTATGTAGATTGGTTTGCTTGCAAACTAGATCTGAGGGTAAAAGGCAGGGGGATTGTGGGTAGATTGATTGAGACTTCTCGATGCAGAGCTCCACATGGAACGTTATGGTAAGGACATAACTTCTATTTATAGTAATACAAGCATTGATATGCAACATGTCTTTACGATATATCATTTAAATGCATGTTAAATGCTTTAGCATGATAATACCTGGGGTTCAAGAATATTGACTGAAAAGCAGTAATGCCAGCTCCATGCATTAGTATGAATATCTGGGAACATATGATGAAATATACAACCTTAAGCAACGGGCCTTCTGCTAATCTTCATGCTTGCACTCCTCTCATAGGTTAAAAAGTGAGAATGGAGGATTTTGAGTTTATGCCTGCTGAAGTGCATTTGCATATGAATTGGTGCATTTAAGCAGTAAGTAAGGAATGCACATATCACAGCTCTGACTGAGCATTTATTAAGAAAATGTGGTATAATGTTCTGCTGCATAAATGCAGACCATATTTTCAGTGTGTGTGTGTGTGTGTGTGTGTGTGTGTGTGGCTTGGTGTAGAATATTCTACAGTGGCAGTCCTGAGCTATAAACCTTTTACTTGTAACTATTTAATACCTTTGGTCCTTTTCACTCTTCAGACCTTCCCTTGCTGGCAAATTTTAGCTACACAAACTTCACGCTTCATCTGTTATTACCTCTGTTAAGGCAGTTGTTTATTCTAAATACAGTTCCCCCTTTCAAAATTTAGGAAAAATTAAAATATATTCAAATCTGAACAACTTAGCAAAGTGAATTTTTAGGTCTGCTTTGGCTGCATTTTTTTTTCTTTGTTTGAACCTTACAGTCTAGATTCTTCAAGGCAAATGATGTTATACGGAATTTTCTTCTATATGCAAAGGAGATATCAGACAAGATAGCTGTGACATAGATGCTTTATCTTTTCTTTCTATTATTTTAAACCTTTCTGAAACCAGAGTAAATCTCACTTCAGCTCAGCAACTAGCTGCAGTCTTACCTAACCGGACCCCCTCCATTCCCATTAAGTTTTTCTAAACAAAGCTAAGGTTTACTCAGTCTAGATCTCATGAGCAGATTTACTTTGACTTTTTTTATCTTGTTATATTGAAACTGCATTGATTTATACAGTGGATATGAAAAGTTCACACACCCCTGTTAAAATACTAGGTTTTTGTGATATAAAAATGAGACCACAATAAATCATTTCAAAACTTTTCCCATCTTTAATGTGACCTATAACCTGTACAATTCAATTGAAAAACAAACAAATCTGTTAGGGGAAAAACTATAAAAAATAAAAAATGTACAATAAGCTGGTTGCATAAGTGTGCACACCCTTAAACTAATACTTTGTTGAAACACCTTTTGATTTAATTAACAGCATTTAGTCTTCTTGGGTACACACCTGCCATCAATTAAAGAGACTCTGATTAACCTCAAATAAAGTTTAGCTGTCCTAGTAGGATTTTCCTGACATTTACTCAGTTGCCTAAATGAGAAATGCACACACACACACACACACACACACACACACACACACACACACACACACACACACACACACACACACACACACACACACACGCACGCACACGCACACACACACACACACACACACACACACACACACACACACACACACACACACACACACACACACACACACTCTGAGTCCTAGAGACACAACAATACAAGATGGAAATAACATTCAAGGTTGGTTTTGCTGATTCCTGTGACTTCTTCTGGTACTTCATTATCACAATCAGCAAAACCAACCTTGAATGATTTTCTGAAATCAGCTTGTCTGTGTTTTTTTTTTTTTTTTTTGCAAAGTTTTCACTCTTCTTCCTTATTTTTTAACTTTTTAGAGAGACTCAATAAAAAGCATTCTTTTTTTAAAAAATATATTTTTTATATATATTTATATTATTTAAGAATGAGCCATTGAGGATAGTGAACTGCAGAAGGGCTTGAGTGTATTGGTTGCCTTTGGTGATGGTTAAAACAGAGAAGAAAAATAGAGTAATCTTAGATCAATGGAATAATGAGACTGTTGTGAACATTAATAAAATCAGAATGAATTAGGAAAAATGTGTTAAAATGTGTAGTGAGGTAGTTCCTCAATGAATGACAGAACAATACAAAACAATCAAACAAAAAAGACCGCAGTGATCCGACATGATGGAGGTATGCTGGGACTGGATCAAGATTTGGAAGGTGCTTTGACATGGTTTCTGTGGACTCAGATTGCAGGAGCTTTTGGGGAAATTTGAGGAGTTGTAGGCAGGGTTAGGTTTACCCTGTGGTTTGGTTGTTCATTTAGGGGAAATGACTTCAGACAGCTGGCCTAAAGAGTCTTGTTGGGGAAAATTGTTGTTGATTTATAAGATTTAATACAGTTATTCCCACAGATGGTTATAGCATGGTCTGAGATTTTTCCCAGGTTGGCGTGGAGGTATGCGGATAGCTTTATGGCCATTGAGAGAGCTAAACAATTTGTCAATCATAGAGTGGTGTTTTGGTACTGATTTTGTAAGGATAAGGGTGATGTGCAGAGCTGTAGTAACTACAGAGGGATTAAATTGATCAGTCACAACATGAAGTTATGGGAAAGAGTAGCGGAAGCTAGGTTAAGAAGGGAGGTGATAATTAGTGATCAGCAGTATAGTTTCATGCCAGGAAAGAGCACTACAGATGTGATGTTTGCTCTGAGAGTGTTGATGGAGAAGTACAGAGAAGGCCAGAAGGAGTTGCATTGTGTCTTTGTGGACTTAGAGAAACCATATGACAGGGTCCCTAGAGAGGAGCTGTGGTATTGTATGAGGAAGTTGGGAGTGTCAGAGAAGTATGTAAGAGTGGTACAGGATATGTACAAGGGTAGTGTGACAGCAGTGAGGTCTGCAGTGGGAGTGACGGATGTGTTTAAGGTAGAGGTGGGATTACATCAAGGATCAGCTCTGAGCCCTTTCTTATTTGCAATGGTGATGGACAGGTTGACAGATGAGATCAGACAGGAGTCCCCGTGGACTATGATGTTTGCAGATGACATTGTGATCTGTAGTGAAAGTAGGGAACAGGTGGAGGAGACCCTGGAGAGATGGAGAGATGCTCTAGAGAGAAGAGGAATGAAGGTCAGCAGGACTAAGATTGAATATGTGTGTGTAAATGAGAGGAAAGATAGAGGAATGGTGAGGATGCAGGGAGTAGAAGTGGCGAAGGTGGATGAGTTTAAATACTTGGGATCAATAGTTTAGAGTAATGGTGAGTGTGGAAGAGAGGTGAAGAAGAGAGTACAGGCAGGATGGAGTGGGTGGAGAAGAGTGTCAAGAATTATTTGTGACAGAAGAGTATCAGTAAGAGTGAAAGGGAAGGTCTACAAGACGGTAGTGAGACCAGCTATGTTATATGGGTTGGAGACGGTGGCATTGACAAAAGGCAGGAGTCAGAGCTGGACGTGGCAGAGTTAAAGATGTTAAGATTTGCACTTGGTGTGACAAGGGTGGACAGGATTAGGAATAAGTATATTAGAGGGTCAGCCCAGGTTGGAAGGTTTGGAGACAAAGCCAGAGAGGCAAGATTACGTTGGTTTGGACATGTGCTGAGGAGGGATGTTGAGTATATTGGGAAAAAGATGCTAAGGATTTAGCTGCCAGGTAAGAGGAAAAGAGGAAGGCCTAAGATAAGGTTTATGGATGTGGTGAGACAGGACATGCAGGTGGTTGATGTGACACAGCAAGATGCAGAGGACAGGAAGAAATGGAAACAGATGATCCACTGTGGCGACCCCTAATGGGAGCAGCCGAAAGAAGAAGAGTGGTGAGGGTTTTGAGGAAGCTAGGTTTGTATGTGATTGAGCACATGGATTTTGATGACATGGATGTGTCCTGTTACAATAGGGACCGAGTTCACTTAAATGATACAGGTTTAGATTTGTACAATGTTCATTTATCCTTATTTTTGAAGGATTTGGTTAAGGATTGGTAATGGAAGGGGGGTGGGAACAGCTTACAAGCGCAGGCTGGTGGGTGGAGTAAGAGAAATTCAACTGAATACCTCTTCTCCCCCCCACTTTTCTCTTTGGCAAGTGGACATTCAGAAATGTGTGGTGGAATGCTGCTTTAGAGGATGTTAGTGTTTTCAGAGTGAGTGGTGGGACTTAGTGCTCCTGGTTAATAAGAAAGGTAAGTGGTGCATTGTTGGAATTTATTAATAAATGTCCACTCTGCAGTTTTGGTGTGCTCATTGAAAGGGGTCTTTGGACAAATGCAATTTGCTTGCAGATGCATTTGTCTGAAGACTCTCGAGTAGTGAGGTAGGGGGTGATTGGGTTGTGAGGTTGGTTAAGCAAAGCAGGAGAGGAAAAGGTTATTTGGCTGGAGGAAGTGATGGGTGTGGTCATTGGGAAGTGAGGTAGGTGTGAAGAGAGGAGAGAGAGGATTAAGGTTTATATTGTAGAGAGTGGGGTAAGTCAGACCTTTTTTGGTGTGATTTAAACCAAACCTCACTTCCCCTTTTTGTTTAGAGTGTGGGCTTGTAGTAGGTTATGTGTTATAATTAGGGCAGAGCAAGAGAGGGGGGTCAGTTGAACCCCTCTTCTGTTCCCCTCCTTTGGCATACTGCTTCAGAGGATGTTGGTGTCTTCAGAGTAGACAATGGGACTTAACACTGCTGATTGATAAAGTGGTGAGTAGATTTACTGTTATGTTATTTTTTGTGTTGATCTTTACTGCAACATGTTATATTTATGATGCATTGTTGGTATTTAACAATAAATAGTCGCAATGCAATTTTGATGTGTTCATTAAAAGGGGTCTTTGGACAAATATATATACAAGTAAGTGTGTGTGTGTGTGTGTGTGTGTGTGTGTGTGTGTGTGTGTGTGTGTGTGTGTGTGTGTGTGTGTGTGTGTTTATATATATATATTGTATATACATATAAAGGTATATGTAAGTCAATGTAGTGAACATTAGCTTGACTTACATATCATAGACAAAAAGTCAATGACCTCAAAAGATCAATAGGAAAGTGTGCAGTTTTTGGACATAATCCCAGAATATGCAGAGGAGAAAACTCTTAGTTTTCTCTGATGGGCTCATTTTCTGTGCTACGCCCCTCAACCCCTGCTACTCATATATGTTGGTGTAGGGCATTGTATCAAACATATAGCATCCCAACACCTTACAGACTGACATTCGAACGTTGAATGCACACAGAACGATATGTTCTATGCATGCTCTGGGGATTACCCTGGAGCAGAGTAAACCAATGACAAATGTTTTTGCAATGGGGCAAGCCCCCTGCAGCCCTCATGTGGGGGGCTCACCCCTCACGCCCTGCTAATTATATACACTAACTCTAAGATCACACAATCCCCAGGGAGAGGAAATATTCTCCTACCTGAGGAATGTTGATCTTGCACACCTGTCAACCCCCTGCCTGTGTTGACACTAATGCCAAATGTTCAACACAGGGAGGGGGTTGACACCCATAATTTCTTCCCCTCTTTAAAAGCAATCTGAAGCAAGTAAGTTGATTAACTGTTTTGTCCATCACCTGTTGTTAGCAAAACAGTGATTGACAACCTGCCTATTTGAATTATTTGAGGAAACACATATTCTAGTGCAGAAATACTGAGTGTTGAAATGTCATCTACCTAAAAGAGAGTGACTGCAAGACTGTTTGCCACAGTGTCAATGTACATAATATTAAGCTGCTACTGTTGTAGAAAATGAAGTCTCAACATTGTGCATCTCAGTATAGTGATGTGTACAGGACAGGTAGCACAAGTAACAGTATAGCTGGTTGAGCAACATTATAATGTAATACTAGATAAACAGTAGCAGTACATGTCATGCATTCCCTATATGATAAAGCAGAGGTGCGCACACATATATACCAAGGAAGTAAAGTGCACATTACCATAGTAAACCATAGTACTCATAGTTCATAGTCTTAGCATGTGCCATGAAATCATAGCCTGCATGTATACATATCATCCCATGTGATCAGGTAGCTATATAAATCTAACCTTTCAGGCAGCAGTCCAGTCCAGTGGGTATTTCTTGTTTTCTGTGGACCCACTTGACTTTTCAATGGACAGAAATGTCCTATAACTGTGGCATCACCATACATAAATCTGTGCTAAAGGGGATTACTCAGGTATGGTTCATGCATGAACATCAAGCTAACACAAAAGACAAGACACATGGAAATATTAAATCAATATTCTCCAGCCCACGTCAACCTGGGAATTACAGCTAGTGTATAAAATATGCTATTGTCACAGAAAAGTAAAACTCTACTATGTGTGGAGGGCTAAATGTATCATTTTGAAAAGGTATGGTAATGAAAAGGAGTATTGATGTTGCACAAAGAAATTACCTGATAAATGTAGAGACAAATATGTAACAATTAAATGTGTAATTGGGGGAATTTTAAAGAGAAGTAGCACATGCCATTGTGGCCTTGACAGTGTGCAATCTGCGGTTTGTATAGCTACGGATGCAGTTAGTAAACTGGTAGCATGTTCACTAAGGAACCATGCAGAATTGTAATCAGGTTGTTAGCCTTTCCCTATGGGGGGCTGTTTAGATAGTTGCCAAAGAATAAGGCACTAAAACAAAGCATGCAAAGAGTATGACAGAAAGAACACCGTGTAGATGTTTCTGTTTTTGTTTTTAGTAATATAACTGAGTTAATTGTGGGCATGCTTCCCATAATGTCAGGTGCACTCACAGTGAAACAATAGTGGATATAGGTTCTGACACGTTATTATATTGATAACTGACAATACCCTACATGCACTGTACCAGTCCTCATGTACTGTAGTTCATGATACCTTCTCCCTGCACACTGAGCAATGTAGGCCTGCATACACCATACAATGTGCCATTGGTACAAGTGATGAGAGCAGAATATTGACACTAGTGTATGATGTGCTATCTTTCTAATATGAGGCATCTGGCATGATATGCATGAGCAATCTGACCAGCTACAGATGCAACTGCAGTCTGAGATGCTGTTGTCAGGTTTTGAGAAGGGTGCAGTGAACAGTATTAAGCAAAAGCATCAGCAAAGTGAAGAAAAGGGTTGCTAGTTTCACCTGTGCTGGATAATTTGGCAGCAGACTGATACAACATTTTGTTTTGGCTTGGTGAGCATGTTCAGTAGTACCAGCCATTTTGCATTACTGGTTAAACAAATACAGCAGTCACCTTTGTGGCACAGGAGCACATAGAATACACATTTGCTGCTGTAAATGTAAACATGCCAGATGAAACTACAGCTGTACATGATTATGTTTTTGGTTCAAGACATGGCATGTGCCAAGCAACAACCACACAATGTCTACCTTTGTTTGATTATACATTTTGGAATCAAGGTTATCCTAGGGGTCAAAAATGCCAGGGACATTTGGCATAGATAAAATATGCCACTACTTGGCATATATTCCTTCTCCATCTTGGATTTGTTGCAAATGATCCAAGATTAACAATGTCACATAAATGATACCGCATACAAAATAATACTATGTATGCTGGCAAAAATGAAAAATGTACATTTATTAATAGGGAATGCCACCTCTACAGACTAATTCAACATAATGAAATCAGCAAGAAAGCGATGTAGTATCACTGGAACTGAATTAATTTCTAAGTCTTGGTGAGTACCTTTGCACGGTGGACCCTGTTTTCACAAAGTCTGACCAGGATGATACTCATATATGAACTGTATCTTATACAGCATATATCATGGAGAGGGGTAGACTGAAAAATAAAAAAGACAGCTGGGTGCATGGGTCCCAGGATAAAAAAATGGCCAATCTTAATGTATGCTCTGGAGGCAGGATGTGAAGAAATGGCAGTGTAAAATCTTCAAGACAAGGAAATATTTCTACAGTGGGGTTAGGCCAGGCCCGGGGGAGAATACCCCCCTACCCAGGTTGTGTGTAGGAAATCCAACACAGGTAATGTCACAGCATGATAATACAATGCACTTCTAAATTAAGGAGAAACAGGTGGACTGAGATGCATCTGAAAAGGAAATCTGGGCATGGGAAAGAAAAAGATATCCAATATGGTGCAAAGGAAAAAAACAAAACTAATCAATCCAAAAAAATATCTCTAAAGATATTTGAAGAGAAATACAGGCAAGGGCAACCAGATAAGGAAAATTTCACAATACAAAAAATAAGAAAACAAAGGGGGAAGTAGAAAAGAGAATTTAGTAATGGAGAAGTTAAAGAAAAGAAACCAAAGTTATGGATTAATTGTGAAGTGAAGGAGGAGAAAATCCAGCACAGATAATGTCACAGCATGATAGCATAATGAGTCCCCAAACTAAGGAAAAACAGGTGGAACGGGAGGCATCTGAAGACTTGCCACATAATGATGTTCTGGGGCCTTCAGTAGGAAACCTGGTACAAAAGTTCAGTTGAAGTTGCACAGCAAGGGAAAACGTGGGAACACTAGCAGTGTTGTACAGTGAAGGGCCAAGGAGTGCTCATATGAGTGAGCAGCAGATGAAGCAGGATGCATCTGAAGAGATTATGCCACAGGAAGATGTTCTGGAATTTTCTGTAGAATGTCCACAGGAAACTGAGAGAAAAGAATGTGCTCTCAATTTATAAGAAAATGATCTGAGAAGAGCTGCTTGATTTAACAGAGATTAATAAAAAAGCCCCGAAATGTTAGAAGTCTGATAAAATGGATAAACACAGTAATAAATATTATTAAAAGAAATTAATGTGCTATAACAGAAGAAAATATGATGTATTACTGTGCAGCTGAAGTAACAGATAAAGTCTTTCAATGAAAACATAGTGCAATAAGGGAAAGGAAGGGAAGAACAGAGGCTTCCAAAGCAGACACACAAAAATCCACTACCTCAAAACATAACACATGCAACACATACTTCAATAAATCGGTGTGTCAAACAATCACAGCCCTTAAGTCCAAACACTATGCCTGATACACTAGTGATAGGTGACTCTATAGTCAGACACACTGACGTTCCACTTACCAGGCTGAACAAGGAGAGGGTAACGGTGAGCTGCCTATCGGGGGCTAGGATCCGCCACATAACACATGCACTCAGGTCACTCAAAAGCACGTACAAATATGACTCCGTCATTGTCCATGCCAGCGTGAATGACCTGAGACGTACCTCCCTGGACTACATGAAAAGAGACATAGAGGAGCTTTCTGATTATGTAGCCCATGCTGGTATGACCCTGACCCTGAGCAGCATCTTGCCCTCACCAAGAATGATGCCACAATACAAAGACAAGATGATCAGCTTTAATAATTGGCTCAATTACTGGTGTCATTCTAGGGGGATCCAATGTCTGTCTGTTTGGGATGACATGCTGGACAAGCCACGCTGCTTTGCAAGGGATGGCTTGCACTTGTCACCACTGGGCTTCCGGATATTGGCTAAGGCTCGTGCCACCCCCATCGTGCCTTTTTTAGGCAAGACTCAAAAGACGAACCCACCTCCTTAGAAAACAAAAATGGAAAAAAATTAAGGGTAATGCTGCTCAACGCCAGAAGTCTAAATCTCAAGATGCAGGCTCTCAAAGCACTCCTCAGTATAGGTTCATAGGTTTATACTAGGCTATCTGCCCTAAGGCATTTATAAGCCTATCCCAAAGCTTTGTGGCTTACGCCACCCCTTATATGAAAAAATACTGTGCCCATTAGTTTGTTGTGCCTCTGTCCAGCAGTGACACAGAGATGATTCCCGGGGTAAACCTACGATCTCCCATCCACAGGTCAAGATTTCTCTTGAACAGAGCCACCGGGATTTTATTCCACAGCATAGGGAGTCTCTGAGTGATAAATCTATCCCTCCAGCATGTCCTATTTATATCCGTGCTAAGGTTTAAGTCGCTTGCTCTAGTGGTTTTGGTGGATCTGGATTTTTTGAGGTGGAGCATGTCCATTAATTCTGGGTTGGACATGGCCTTGTATGTCAGGCACATGTCACCTCTGAGCAGACGGTATGCGACTGAATAGAGCTGGAGTTTCTTCAATCTGGCAGCATATGACAGATTTTGGAGTCCCTTTATCCTTTTGGTGAGGAACTTTTGGGGTCTTTCCAATTGCTGCAGATGTCGGGTGAGATACATCCCGAATGGGGCATTGTACTTGATCATTGGTCTGATAAGTGAAGAGTACAGGGGAACAATGACCTCACTAGATCTGGATGTGAATCCCTTCATGATCAGGTGGGCAATGTAGAAGGTCTTTCTAACCACTTTAGCAATGTGAGTGTCAAAAGAAAGGTCACTGTCAACCTGGGTCCCCAGGTCCCTGATAACCTCTTCTGTGCTTAGTGGATTGCCGCCTATATAGTAGCTTGGGGTTACCTTGTTTTTCCCGAAGGGTATGACTATACATTTTTTGGCGTTTAACTTCAGGCCATGGCTCTGGCACCAGCTATCTGTTTCCGTGAGTCCCTTCTGAAGGATATCCGTGTCCGATGCACTTTCCACTATGGCGCCCAGTTTGCAGTCGTCTGCAAACTTTGTCAGCCAAAGTCCTTCCATGTTGGCCTGTACTTCTGAGAAGTAGATGCCGAACAATAGGGGGCCAAGGACTGAGCCCTGTGGGACACCACTTGTGACCGGCTTGGAGTCTGACATAGCGCCAGCAACTCTAACCCTGTGGGTTCTGTTCTTAAGCCAGTTTACAACCCATCTTGTGACATATGGGTTTACATTTAAGCTGGTAAGTTTTTCTACAATATCTGAGTGGGGTATTGTGTTGAAAGCCTTTGCAAGGTCAAGGTAGGCTGTATGGACTGCCTTTCTCTCATCAATGGCCTTGGTGACTGTTTCGAAGAAGTCGACCAAGTTCAAAAGGCATGATCTGCCCTTGATGAAGCCAAACTGGGTCGGGTCCAATGTCTGCAAGTCCCCTATATCTTTGTTTATGAGCTCCATTATGATCCTCTCCATAGCTTTGCAGACTAGACTTGTTAAGCTTATGGGGCGGTAATTACCAGGGTCCGTAGAGGTACCGCCTTTGTGGAGTGGAACCACAGTTGCTGTAAGCCACTCCTTGGGCACGTATCCTGTGGTAAGGCTGAGATTAAACAGCTGCCTTATGTGCAGGTTTAATTCTTCATTTAGCTCATGTAGCACACAGCTGGGGACACCATCTGGTCCCATTGATGCTGTGTTTTTAGCTTTAGAGAGAGCAGCTTTCACCTGCGCATTTGAGATGTCTGGGAGGCTACACTCCGTTGGGATAGTTATCTCTCCTTTAGGGGGGGAGAGGGGGGTGAAGTTTGCACTGAACCTGTCTGCCAGTATGTTGGCAATGTCTGTGGGTTCAGTGATTTTTGTATAATTTTGGACTAATTCTGAGCATATCTGGGAGTTTCCACCCAGGTTCCTAACATAGCTGAAAAAGGCCTTATGATTGTCCTTTGAATCCATGGCAATTTTTCTCTCAAAATTGGCCTTAGTTGATTTTATGAGCGCTTGTATTTTTTTACTAATAATGATCAGGGGTGACTTCCCTTTTATGGATTTTGTTCTATCATGTAATAGCTTTCTCCTCTTATTGTAAAGTTTGTTAATGGCTGGGGTCCACCAGACTGGACGTTTGCCCTTTGTGGAAAGAGTCTTGGTTTTATTTGGGATTGCCTGATCCATGCAGTCCTGGAGGTGTTCATAGAAGGCATTTGTAAGGGCTTCCACAGCTTGGGTTGTGGTTTCCACTGGCTCAGGGGCCTTGAAGGATACCACACCAGTCTTGAGTAGTATGAAGTTTGCTTTAGAGAAGTTCTTCACTGTGGTCTTTTTTGTTTGGGGTGGGGCGGGATGTGGATTTCCAGTGAGATTAGTTTATGATCAGATCTCACCAATGAGGGATATACTTCTGGTGTGGAGCATTTTGTCCCCATGTTTGTGATAATGAGATCTAGTATATTTTCTCCTCTCATGGGAACAGTGATTAGCTGTTCCATGGCATTTGAATTTATGAACTCCAGGAACCGTTGGGCTAGAAAGTTAGGGCTTGAGTAATGTTCCCAGTCTATATTCGGGTAGTTGAAGTCACCCAATATGATGGTGTTTGGAGATACATTTATACCCTCCAGTGTCTTCAGGAAGGCTGTGTGGGGTTCCTGAGTTTGAGAGGGTGGCTTGTAGCATGCTACAATTTGTAGAGCAGTTTTGCCTATGGTTAGTTGCACCTGGATGGTTTCTGAAGCTTCGTGCGTTGCCACCAACCTGGAGGTGTGGGTATCCTTTATGAATATGGATACACCCCCTCCTTTTGTGGTGTGGTCCAGGTTTTGGGGCCAGAATGCATGATATGAGGTAAAACCTAATAGTGCCGGGGAGCTCTCAGGAGCCTTGAACCAGGTTTCAGTTACAGCACAGACATGGATGTTCTCCATACTGAGAAGGGCCTCGAGTGCGTGCATTTTGAGATTTAGACTTCTGGCATTGAGCAGCATTACCCTCAGTTTCTTCCCATTTTTGTTTTCTAGGGTGGTAGGTTTAGAATTTGAGCCTTGCCTAAAAAAGGCACTATGGGGGTGGCAAGAGCCTTAGCCAATATCTGGAATCCCAGGGATGACAGGTGCAAGCCGTCCCTTGTGAAGCAGCGTGGCTTGTCAAGCATGTCATCCCAGGCAGACAGACACTGGATCCCCTTTGAATGACACCAGACATTAAGCCAATTGTTAAAGCTGATCATCTTGTCTCTATATTGTGGCATCATTCTTGGTGAAGGAAGGATACTGCTCAGGGTCAGGGTCATACCTGCCTGGGCTACATAATCAGAGAGCTCCTCTATGTCTCTTTTCATGTAGTCCAGGGAGGTACGTCTCAGGTCGTTCACACCAGCATGGACAATGACTGTGTCATATTTGTACTTGCCGTGGAGTGACCCAAGTGCTTGTGTTATGTGGCGGATTCTAGCACCCGATAGGCAGCTTACTGTGACCCTCTCCTTGTTCAGCCTGGTGAGTAGGACGTCAGTGTGTCTGACTATGGAGTCACCTATGACAAGTATGTTTGGTGTTGTATTTGGCCTTAAGGGCTGTGACTGCTTTGCACACTGATTTTGTGGTTTATGTGTTGCTTGTGGGGTGTCTTGAGGTAGCAGTTGTTTGGGTGTCTACTTTGGAGGCCTCTGCTGTTTAGGTAAATTTTTACTCAGAGCCTCCGAGTATGTCTTTGTGTGTTTATGTGTTTGATTCAGTGGTGTGGTAGCATTATGTGAGGCTGGTTTTGTGGTGTGTGTAGTTGCCTTCTCCTCCTGTCTGGTCTTGCCAGTCCTGAGTTGAGAGAGCTCAGCCTCCAGTTTGGCTAAATAGCTGCATCTCTCGCAAGTATTTGTGTTATGTGGGAGGAGGAGAGGGTTGTCTGTGTACATGAGGCAATTGTAACATTGCCTCAATATTCCCAGATTCACCAACTGGGCAGGAGAGGATGCCAGCATCTGGCCCTTCGACATGCTAGGAAAATTAAGAAGTTAGGTATGAGACTGAATAAGAGAGGACTTAGTAAGGAAGTGGGTACTCCTGGGGGGGTTTCGCAAGTGAGGGACTTTGTATAATATAGAAGTGACAAGTGCTGAGCTTTTTTTTTTTTTTTTTTTTTTTTTTGAGAAAAACAAGTGCTGCACTTTTTAGTCAAGGGATATACTGTTTAGGTTACTAGTAGAGCAGTTCTAAGGGAAAAAATGAAGAACAGACTTTATGGAGCCAGAAAAAGTTTAACCTTGTTAAACCGGCGCTGCCCGATGCTGCTCTAGTGGCAACTCCGCGCTAAAGGAACTCTAGGAACTCTGCTGGATACCACGAGGAGCTGTGCTGAGTTCTCTACAGCCAGAAAAGCCTGCCAAAGCATGCTTTATAGCAGGGGGCTGGAAAAGGCGGGAAATGACCCAAAATGGCCACTGAACTACAAGTTACTGTCTTAAACCACTCCTCTGAGGACAAACAGGCAGCTCAGTACTCCCCACTCCCACTGGTGAGTAAAGAAACTTCCCCCTGACCAAACAAAGAAAATGGAGAAGTACAGGAACCAAGACAAAGCCCAGGGATCAGCAAAATCTGATCACTGAAACAAACTAGCCAGGAAAGTTAGGAGAACAAGAATATTTTTTTTTTTTCAAGTTTTTTTTTCACAGACAGAACAGAAAACACAATAAATGCTTTGCTTTTCGATTAAATGCTATCAAAAGCTAGTACACTTGAGTGTATTAGCCTTTAGTTTAACTTTTAAGCAAACTTAAACTAAGAAGTGCAACCAACAATTAAAGCTTATAAAAACAGGAAACAGGTAATACCACTATAAAATAGACAGAAACAGTCGTTGAATAACACAGATGGTTGAAAAATGCAAGAAAAAATACTTAAAATCTGGAAAGATTGCTTTTTCCTTTCTCTGCTGCTCTAGGAACTCTGCTGGATACCACGAGGAGCTGTGCTGAGAACATCGATGTCTGCGCAGTAACTGAAACCTGGTTCAAGGCTCCTGAGAGCACCCCAGCGCTACCAGGCTTTACCTCGTATCATGCTTTTCGGCCCCAAAACCCAGGCCGAACCACAAAGGGAGGGGGAGTGTCCATATTCATCAAGGATACCCACACCTCCAGGTTAGTGGCAACACATGAAGCATCGGAGACCATCCAGGTGCAACTAACCGTAGGCAAAACTGCTATACAACTGGTTGCATGTTACAGACCACCCTCCCAATCTCAAGAACCCCATTCAGCCTTCCTGAAGACATTGGAGGATATGAATGTCTCACCAAATACCATCATACTGGGAGACTTCAACTACCCTAACATAGACTGGGTGCAATATTCTAGCCCTAACACCCTAGCCCAAAGGTTCCTGGAATTCATAAACTCAAATGCAATGGAACAGCTAGTCACCTCTCCCACAAGGGGAGATAATATATTAGACCTGATCATCACAAACATGGGGACAAAATGCTCCACACCGGAAGTATACCCCTCACTAGTGAGATCTGACCACAAACTAATCGCCCTGGATATACATATCCCACCTCCACCCCCAGCACAAAAGACTACAGTGAAAAACTTCTCAAAAGCCGACTTTACACTTCTTAAGACTGAGATGGTATCCTTTAAGCCCACTGGGCCAGTGGAAACCACGTCCCACAATGCTGAATCCTTCACAAATGCTTTCTACAGACATCTCCAAGAATGCATGGATCATGCAATCCCAAATAAAACCAAGACCCTCTCCACCAAGGGAAAGCGTCCTGTCTGGTGGACCCCAGCCATAAACAAATTGTGTAACAAAAGAAGGAAGCTACTGCAAGACAGAGCAAAATCCCATAAAGGGAAGGCATCACTGATCAGCACTAGTAGAAAGCTACGTTCCCTCATAAAAACATCCAAGGCCAACTTTGACAGAAAAATCGCCAAGGACACTAAAGATAACCACAAGGCCTTCTTCAGTTATGTTAGAAACCTGGGCGGAAACCCTCAGATATGCTCAGAGTTAGTACACAATGACAAAAAAATTCACCGAACTCACAGATATTGCCAACATTCTGGCAGACAGGTTCAGTGCAAATTTCTCCCCTCCCTCACCCCCAAAAGAAGAAATACTTATCCCAGCTGAATGTAACCTCCCTGTCATCTCAGATGTCCAGGTGAGAGCCGCCCTCAGCAAAGCAAAAAACACAGCATCAATGGGATCTGATGGTATCCCCGGTTGCGTGCTACGTGAACTCCAAGAGGAGCTAAACCCGCATATAAAAATACTATTTAACCTTAGCCTTACTACAGGATATGTACCTGAACACTGGCGTACAGCAACAGTGGTCCCACTCCACAAAGGAGGCACCTCTACAGACCCTGGGAACTACCGCCCCATAAGCTTAACCAGCCTGGTCTGCAAAGCTATGGAAAGAATCATTATGGAACTCATAAACAGCGACATTGGGGACCTACAGACACTTGATCCCACCCAGTTCGGCTTTGTAAAGGGCAGATCCTGCCTTTTGAACCTGGTTGACTTTTTCGAAACAGTCACTAGAGCCATTGATGAGGGCAAAGCAGTCCATACAGCCTACCTGGACTTGGCTAAAGCCTTCGACACAATACTCCACTTAGGCATCATAGACAAGCTCAACAGCTTAAATGTAAATCCATATGTCACAAGATGGGTTGCAAACTGGCTAAAGAACAGAACCCATAAAGTCAAAATTGCGGGAGCCATATCAGATTCAAAGCCAGTCACAAGTGGTGTCCCACAGGGCTCTGTCCTGGGACCCCTCTTGTTCGGCATTTACTTCTCAGATGTGAAAGCAAACATGGGAGGGTTGTGGCTGACAAAGTTCGCAGATGACTGCAAACTAGGTGCCATAGTCGATACACCAGCTGACACATACATCCTACAGAAAGGCCTCACCGAAACGGACAACTGGTGCTGGAATCATGGCCTTAAACTGAATGCCAAGAAATGTATAGTCATCCCCTTTGGGAAAAACAAAGTACCCACAAATTATCACATAGACAGTAACCCATTGAGTATGGAAAAAGTAATCAGAGACCTGGGGACCCAAGTCGATAGTGACCTCTCATTTGACACCCACGTTGCCAAAGTGGTTAGAAAACTTTCTACCTTGCCCACCTTATCATGAAGGGATTCACATCCAGATCAAAGGAGGTCATTGTACCCCTATACTCCTTCCTTATCAGGCCCATGATTGAGTACAATTCCCCATTTGGTATGTACCTCACCCGGCACTTACAACAGCTGGAGAGACCCCAGAAGTACCTCACCAAGAGGATCAAGGGTCTCCAACATATTTCATATGCTGCCAGACTAAAGAAACTCCAGCTCTATTCAGTAGCATACCACCTGCTCAGAGGTGATCTCTGCCTGACGTACAAGGCCATGTCCAATCAGGAATTGATGGACATGCTCCACCTCAAAAAATCCAAATCCATCAGACCACGAGAGCTAAAGATTTAAACCTCAGCACAAATATGAATAGGACATGCTGGAGGGACAGATTCATAACTCAGAGGCTTCCCATACTCTGGAACAGAATCCCAGTTCATGTTAGGCAGAGCCCTCACTGACTCTCTTCAAGAGAAATCTTGACAAATGGATGGGAGATCGTAGGTTTACCCTGGGGGTCATCCCTGTGTCACTACTAGACAGAGGCACAGTAAACTAATTCTATTAAGTAAGGGGGTCTTCAATGTGTCACTACTAGACAGAGGCACGGTATTCTAAATCTATTCTGTACACTTTAGTGCCACTACAAGGGGTGGCGAAAGCCACATCACTATGGCTAGGCTTATAAATGCCCCAGGGCAGATAGCCTAGTACTAAACTATGAAACTATGAAATAAAATGCCACCATGGAAGCACTGAATAAAGAAAACTATAAAGCAATTAAAACAAGAAGTGTTACTGTTAGACGAATATAGAAGAGGGAACAGATCAACAAAAATACTTAGAAAGATAGGCATGGTAAAAGCAATGCACAGTATCAAAACAGATCTATCATACACTACCACACGGAATAAACAAAATATATCAGCACAGGCAGAAAAACTTAGAAGATATACAGATAAATATAAAGGAAACGTACAAAATAAACAAATCATAGATTACTCAAAAATGCTTTATAGAGAACTAGGAAACAAAGCAAAAAGAACAGAAACACCACCAAAAGAAGAAGAAATGAATACATTTTAGAGAAATATTTATGAAGACACAGTGGAACATAAAGAAGATGACAAATGGATAGAAAAATTAAAAGAGGCAGTAATGAGTACAAATGTACAGGATATAAAATGAGATGAAATAACGGATGGAGAATTTGAAACAAAATGAATAAAAGCTCTTAAATGGAAAACACCAGGCTCAGATGCACTGCCTACCTTAACAGCTAAAAGTATTATCTTTACACTAAGATCTAGCCCTGAATAAAAATTACTTATATGCACATCTCGAACAGATACCAACATAGTTAACAACATAAAAAACAATACTCCTCATTAAGAGTGAACCTGTAAGATTCTAAAAACTATAGACCAATAACTTCTCTTCCAATTGGGAATAATGCAGATAGAATTTATAGTCCTTTAGAAAAAAAGAAACTTTATCATAGCAATAAAAGAAAAGGATAAGAAAAGAAAAGAATGTGAAACAAAGGATCATTTGTTGCTAAATGAGGCCACAATAGAGAACTGCAAAATGGGGAAGACTCTGAGTAAGGCATGGATAAATTACAAAAAAGCATTTGACAACATCCCACATTCATGGATAAAGGAGTGCTTACAGATGTATAAGATACATTGCACATTGACCAATTACATTACAGTGACCAAGAAACAGTGGCAAACCATTTTTCAGTTAAGCTTTGACAATGGGCAAATTATTATCCCAGTGTAAAAATTCAAAGGGGAATATTCCAGGGTGATTCTTTGTCACCACTGCTGTTTTGTCTTGTCCTTAATGCATTCATCTGTTTACTTAAGAGATTAGTCCATGGTTACAATTTGGCTCCCAGAAAATAACCGTGCTTAAAGACTTCTCATCTATTTTTTGTGGATGATTTAAAACTGTATAGTTCCTCAGATGAAGACTTGAATGCACAACTTCAAGCGATTAAAACTTTCTCAGATGATACAAGAATGTAATTTGGTCTTGATAAATGCGCAAAAGCAACTTTTAAAGAAGGAAATTTGCAGTACTAAGAAAATTGCAGTCTGGGGCAAGAATGTGATATAAAGGCACTTGAGCAGGAGGGAGTGTATAAATATTTGGGAATCGATGAAAGATTAGCAATAAAATATGAAGAACTGCGAATAAAACTCAGTGAGGAATACTTCAGAAGACTAAAACTAATACTGAAAACAGCCTTGACATCTAGGAATAAAGTCCAAGATGCAAACCAGTTTACTCTTCCTGTTGTAACTTACAGTTTTGGGATTGGATCAGTTGGACAGAAAAACATTAAAAATGTTTCATGCTTATCAAATGATATATAAAAATCAGCATATACCAAGGTGATATATTCCTTCCTCTAAAGGAGGTATGAGCCCCCTAGAAATTCATTACATGTATAGATTTGCAATCATGGGACTGCATACATATCTGCTGACCTCATCTGATCTAAACATAGTGAAAGTTTTAAAATGTGAGAAGAAGAAGTCTAAGATGACCTTATTCTGGTGTCAAGCAGGAATGAAAAACAAAAGAAAGAGTATGACAAGAAGGATCAGATGAGAAGGAAAGGAATGTGGAAAATGTATAAATATTGTGGCAGATACAGAGATCTCCAGGAACAGCCTCATGTTGATCAAGATTTGATGCAGGGATGGTTAAGGAGAGGTGAGTTGGAAACCAAAACATGAAAATTTAATAATGACAGCCAAGGATAGTGGATAGTGAACCATGTACATGTTGGTTTACAAAGTCCATTGAACATGTGGGAGAAAAGACAAATGCAGGTTTTGTTAAATAGAACTGGAAACGGAATCCATCTTGTTACTGGGTGTGATAAGCTCATGGAATAGGGCCTACATACTGAAAGGTACAATAATGTGACAAGACTGCTGCATCGGTTTTGTGCAAACACTACAATATAGAAGTAACAGAGAAGCATTGAAACATGAACCACAAAGTGTTATAGAAAAAGATGAGTTGTATATCACATGGGATCACTAATTACAAACAGTTCAAAACACAGATGCTAGAAAACCAGATATAGTAGTTCACGAACAAAGACAAAAGTAACATTGTTCATTGAAATTGCTACACCCATTGATTATGGTGTCTTATGTACAAAGATGCACAAAGTCATAAAATATCAGGATTTGCAGGTAGAAATGAGAACAATGCCCAGACAGTCCCAATAGTAGTAGGAGCAACTGGTCTCAGAAAGAATATACGGTTGTACTTCTATTTATGCTGTCAGTACATGTACCTCCATGTGAATTGCAGAAGGAGACATTTCTGGACATACTGCAGCTGCTGTGAAGAGCACTTTTGGCTAACATTCAAAGACTGAAGCAATATTATTTTCATGAACTTTAATCCTACCCCAACTTAGGAATGGGGTCCATTCCTGTAATAGTATCAGAAACCTAAAAGACCTGGAGAAATTAAACAAGGAGACTTATGGAGGATATTGCTCAGCATTTTTTCTTTTAAGTTGTGAATGAACTGGCTTCAGCAGTGAGTTCTCAATCTGCATCATCAATTTTGAGTAAAGATGGGTTTATACACCTGCTCCCATGGTGTTTACTTTCACTCCATGTCGCATTATACTTTGATTCACAGACTATGTTATATGTAGTGAATATGTACATAAGTGTGCTTTGTTTTTTTTCACAATACAGACACATATGGAACAAAGGATGGCATCAACTAATACACACACACACACACACACACACACACACACACACACACACACACACACACACACACACACACACACACACACACACACACACACACACACAATCACTTGGAAATGGAGTCCTGTGTACAGTTCACAAAAAAAAAAAAAAAAACTGGAGACATTTATACATCTCCTTTATGAACCACAATCCATGTCTATGAGTCACAGTCCTGAAAGGTATTATATAATATATAGTTCACAGATTACACAAATGCTCCTATGCGCTGTTTGTGAATACTAGGGAAGGACTATAATTATGACTCTCAGAACAGTGTGTTAAACGTAGAGCACATATGCTAAGTCAATTACTGCAATACTTTGGAGTATTACTCCTATTCCATGGCACCTGAGTGTATACAAGTACCAGGAGTGTTTATGGGGAGGGTCACAACATTCCATATTGGGAGGGGGCATAAAGGAGATAAAGCCACCCTGCAAAAATTTTTCTCATTTTTCATACTTGTGTGACTCATAAATACGGGTTTCACTGTTACAATAAGGAACCCCATAAACAATTTTTTTTACATTTAAATTCTAGCAAACCACACAGCACAAAAATAAATAAATTATTTGATAAAATTCTTGCCATGGCTACATGTTACCTATGCCTTGTTCTTGATGAGAATCCAGTTCTCTCCTTTTACCATATGGCTATTGATTCACTTTACTTGGATACTGGCACAAGCATTAGATGCAGTAAGAATGGCAAGGTACAATTGTCCATTTGTCCCACTACTACTTTCCTTTGACATGGAACATTAAGATATTAGATGAGGATGTATTAGCCCACTGATGTACAGGCTATAAAGTAGACATTCTACTACTGAATCATACCACTCTACCTTTGAGCACAAGAAATCTGGACAAAGTGTAAACTAATAGGAAGACAAAGGCCTGAAAATAGGGACAGATTTTAAATGTTGCTCTTATTAACTTAGATAGTTGCTCGAATAGCAATATGAGTCTTAGCATGCACATTTTTCTGAAGGATATGAAGTCTGACACTCGAATTTTTGTCATTATTTAGTGACATCAGTCCTCTGTGATTTGCCAGATAACCACAAATTTTATGTAGAACAGATGAAAAATATGAGGCAAAAATCTGGACAGTTGTGAGGTATGCACTGAATTCTCAGTCTGGGTGGATGACTTGTAATAGTCTGTGCGTTGGCTAGACCCTGATCACCAAGACACCTTAACACATCTACCTGTCTACCGTAACACATTCAGTGGGTCTCAACATTTTTTTTAAAGGATCATTAAAGCTTTATTGTTCCAAAAAGTTGTACAGTAAACAGCATTATGCATTTCTACATCCATGTCAGATGATGAAGTCATGTGATGTACTATAGCTGCATAAATAAAACCATTCCATTTCTGCTTACTTCTCCATTGTTTTTTCAATACTCACACCTTCCACGATCCCTGCTCAGCTGTACGTGTATATAGGAACCTTCTTAGCACTTATTAGTTCTCTTTTAGTTGCAGCTTTTAGCTTACACTAAGTCTGAATATGCTAAATCATGTCTGATCATATAAATAGTGCAGCACATTCTTGCTTTACTCTGTTGTTTGCCTGAAACAAAAGTATCTTTCATATGCTTTTCTCTTCTAAATGAGTCCTTTCCCTCAGTTACCATTGTGCATAACTTGTTTACCGTATACACCCTATGGGCAGTATTTCAAATGCTGTGCACTATGGAATAGGGCTAGTATGCAGTATAAGGGCACACAAAACTCTACATGATTCATATAAATTAGTCAACAGTGGGGTAAGATCCTGGCCATACTGTGCCCCACACAGCCCATGTTTGACTAGCTCCACAGATGTTGGAGGGAGCAGGTGGGGGACGTTGAGTGAGTGGCTGACATCAGCTCGCCCATCTTGGGGAAGGGAGGCAGTCTAGGCTGACTGCAAGTCCAGCTTTAATAGTGTGACAAGCTCCATGCTGCAGGTGATATACTACTTAGTCAGAAGGTTGCACCTGCTCAGATGTGAGCACACACTTCCTGAAGGCACTGGCTGCAGAGCTTTCAAGGCTGCCTTGGGGTGATGAGGATGAGGGCATTCTCCCTGGCCAGGGCATGATGATGCATTTGCATATTCAATCTCCTCACTGACCCCAGACATTGCTCAGGTTGAGCCTGAGGGACTCTAAGGCATATCCAGTAGACCTGGTGAACAAGAAGAAGAGCTGGCAGGTGATGGCCAGTAGTGGGATGGTAAAAAAAAAAATCAGTGGAGAAGGACCTTGTTTACAATCTTATGGGACTATGTAGTCATAGTGCTAATTACTTCAAATCTTCATGAATCACAACTAGGAATGGAGGTGATGAACAGAGCAGTGGGAACATCTACTTAGGGTTTTGTGAGTGTTTTGATTTGCTTTTGATTTGCTGGAATATGCCTCCTAGGTGAATGATTTATTGTTGCATTTATCAATACTGGTATAAGTTCATAGATTCATGAGTCAGTACTCGGTTAACTGCCCTTGCAGGCCACTTTAAGCCCGGCCAGTTTCCCTTTTGGTGCTTTAATTAACTTATTCCGTTTGGTTTTAGACAGGTCTTATACATCTCATGGTCAATAATTATATTTTACACCTAGTGGAAATAACTGGAATCATACTATAAATAATTTGAAGGGACCCATGCGTGGGATAAAGCATTTAGGTGTTGGTAGTACAGGGGGCAATCCTGGGGTAAATATTCTGTTCTCCATCCATAGATCCAAGTTGTACTTGAATATGAACAGGGATGAACTTTGTTTTATGTGGATGGGGAATCTACTCCAGAGCAGTGATATCCTTTTCGAGACTTGCTTGTCCCTCTAAAGCATTCTGTTGATGTTGCAGAAGAGGTTTAGAACTGTAGACCAATTATTTCTAAAGTCATTTAACTTGGGGATAGGCAGGAGGTCCAACAGTACTGGATCAGATGATGCCTTTCATGCCAAATACAGGTCACCACTTAGTAGTCTGTAGGATAATGAGTATAGTGCTAGGACATTGAGTTGGTCTATGTAAGAAATATTGCTTAGGCCTTGTATCTTTTCAGTAAGGTACCTCTATGGGCATTCCAGTTGTGATGTGTCTGGACAGATACATGTCAAAGGGGGCATTATTCTCAATGATTGGCTTAGTGAGGGCTGACTAAAAGGGAACATTGACATCCATACATCTAGACACAATCCCTTTGTTTATAAGCAGCATAAATAGAAGGACTTTCTTACAACAATGACCATTTTGGTTGAAAGCTAGGTCACTGTCCATTTAAGTTCCCAAATCCTGAACAACTGGGTCAACTCTTAGTAGTGTATTGCTAATGTGGTAGTTTCCCATGATACAATAATACAGTTTTTGCATTTAGTTTCAGTGCAGGATTCTGGTTCCAGTTATTTATTTGGGACAAACCTTCCTGCGGGATGTCTAAGTCATTTTGAGCTTCAGTGACTGCTCCTAGCTTGCAGTCATCTGTAAACTTGTTCAGCTAGAGCCCTTTAGTACTGGCTTTTACTTCAGAGAAATAGATGTCGAACAGAAGAGGTCCCAGCACAGAACCCTGAGGGACTCCACTGGTGAGTGGTCTCTTTGTGACAACTCTGGATACTCAATATCCTTGCTGAGCAGCTGTACATGTTGTTCTTTGTGGTGCTATCATGCTGCGCATTAATTCCCCTCCCCCACTTCTGGAGTACCAGTGAACATAGGACGCCAAATGCAACTGTGTTTTGTGCTTATGAATTGCCTGGCCCAACTTCAATTTCAGCTTTGTTAATGGGCTTATAATATTAAAACAGAGTACAATATATGAACTGCCAAAAACAATAAAGACGGTAAACATAAATGCAATACAATTGCTAAAATAACAAAATATTAAAACTATAAATGTTAAACCCCAGTGCAGAAAAATAACAAGATACTAAAAGTATAAATTCTAAACCTCAGTGCAGATAAATGAGAAATTAAATTAAGGAGTATAGAGAATATGTGAATTATTGTTGCAGTAGGATAGGTTAAAAAGGTACATCTTCCTATATGAAGAACGGTGGCTATCCCTAGTGTTTTTAAGATGGAAAGGATATTAATGTTTTTAAAAAAGTTTTGGCAGCTCAGCCTCCTGTTGGTTATTCTGATATTCAGATGGGTGGACCAGGGATATTTTTTGGAGAAGTGTGATTATACATTGGCTGGTTATGACCAATGATGGAATTGGTTGATTTATTGTGTGATGCGCTTAAGTGTTTTAATTTGTTGGAAGATGCCTGATGGGTGAGAGCTTCATTGCTACATTTATCAGTTTTGGATGCTTATGGAGTTTGTTTTGGGCAAATAATGAAGTATAAGATGGTAAGAAGGGGGTAGCTATACTATGCCTATGTTTTAAGAATTAAGGTCACATGTGACTTTTTTAGCTGAATATAAGATGGCAGTGATAATTCTGACATGCAAATTCATTTTGAAACATTTGACAAGGTTGTAGTGATGTATGGATTTCCAGTATTAGGTTGTCTTAATACATCATTTTACATCTCAAAAATATTGGAGGTAAACTATTCCCTTCTGTGTAGTAACTTGAAAAGGCAATGGCTGGTCACTTTGTCACTTTGCCACAGCTAAGATTTGCTTAGGAAAATATATTGCCTTTTTACTGATGAGCTCTTACACTAGCAAAGAGCATAATTTCCATCCAGTAAAAGTTAATCCTCCTACAAGCTGGAGTGCCTCTATTAGTACTCTAGGCTTCATCCTACCATTCTAAAGGAACACAGCTTAAGATCAAGCAATACCCATTTATTTTTTAGATGGCTAGGCATAGAGAACTGGGACAAACTGATCATGAGTCAAAGTCAAAGCCTTGTTGCAGTCAGTGGCTAACTGGTGTGGATCGCTTGCACTGGAGCTCTGTACAAGCTTTTGGAACATGGAAACTAAACTATCAGATGTAAGCATGTTGAAATTTCTGACCTCCAAAAAAAAAAAATTATATATATATATATATATATATATATATATATATATATATATATATATATATATATATATACACATATACACACATATATAAATATAAATAATTTCAAGTCAAAGTATGTTCATTATGGTACGAAGAGTTTAAAGAAATCCAGAACCCACCATAACACATATGGATTCGGTGTTATGAGACATTTACTCCTTATTAACCTGAGTGTTAAAGTTACCCCAAAACAGTTAGCATAATTAAACACAAAGCCAGTGAGGAGGAAGTCAATGAACTCTTGTAGGAAGGTAGATGAGAATGAACTTATAGTTTATTGCTAGGCACATTAGATATTCAGAGAACTTACTATATGTATCAGAAACCCAAAGTACCTATAGCATGGATTTAAAACAAAAGGCTACCTGCTTTTCTTGCCACATTTAGGACACCGAACCCCCCCCCAGAAAAAACACTGATAAATATGTGGCTATGTAGGGCCCAAAATGATCAAAAAGCCAGATCTCCATTATAAGTGCAAGCTAAGCTCTGTGTTACAAAGTGAAGATGATTTCTAGCTTGTTGCATGTAAATCTTACATTACTCTTCAGCTCCTTATACTGGACCAGTGTGGATCAGATCCTCTGAGCCTGTCTGCAATGGTCAGCACATTCACTGACATGTTGTGATGGACAGATGGACAATAATCCATGCAAAATTATGCCCCCTTGTGAGCATGGGAACCAGTATGGAAGCCCTGGCTCCTGCTCAGGAATACCAGTGAATCACCGTCTGAGAAGCCTGCCTTTATTGCTGAACAAGTTCTGATATTATGACACAGGTAAAAAAATCTAGGAAGAACAAAAGGGATGAAACACCAGCAGCAGGTCTTTGTTGTACTAAGATACCTCAACTACGTCTCCAAAGGTCCTGGCTGAGTTAAGACACAAAAGTAACTACAGGTATTATCTGATAAAATCTTGAAAATAAAATATCCTGCTAAATGTAAAGTTCCAGGCTAAATGAAAGACTAATAGTTTTTTTCTTACTAAATATTCTATTTTTCTTTGTTTTGGGTTTGTGTGCCATGTACTAAATAATTTTGCTAGCTTATTGCTATTATTAAATTACATTATCCCACTTCATTTATTTTAATTCATCATACCTTTGTACAGAAATGGTTATGTAGTAGTGACCCTGGAACTTTTTTTCTGAGTTTTCTTTGTATATGGGTTTTTCTAGGGTGGATAAAAAAATAAATAATCACATATTAGGATACAAGGCAAACTTGCAGATAAATTCACATAAACCCTAGTCACTGCAGCCAAATAAGGATCAAAGTTAGCATGATAACATTGCATATTTTTAAGGTAACAGATTTAATCACTTCAATATCCGTGTTATATCCTAATTAAAAAAAAGGCAAGAACCAGTTTGAGTAGTTTAATACAGACTGCAATGCATATGCAAAATACTGGTTAGCATTGGGGCATCCCATGTCTAAGCTACTCAGTTAACCATCCAGCATTTATTCAGAAGTGGTGATGATTGTCTGTTACTTCCATCTTCACACAGAGCAGCAATACGTTTTGCATTTGCCCTGCTTAGGAATAGTGTTTGCCGTATCAGTTCTCGTATTTGTTTCCATCACTGTCATCAGCTCAGTTGCAGTGAAAGCAATGGCAAGCATTATTCAGTGTCACACTAGCCCAGGGCATCACTCCAGTTTGACACGTCTACCGCTTAGTCATTGTTCTAAATGTGGAAATATCAAAGTATTTGGGACTCTGTCACATTGTTGCCAGACAAGAGATTTATGCCTTTGTTAATTATGCAGTGTGATTTTAATTTATCTGTGCAAGCATTGCTCACAGGCTTCTTACAGCCTTCACACACTGATAGCTAGGACTTGGCATAAAATGCTGCAAACTCTGTGAGGTAAAAAGAAATGCACCTTGTGATCTGACACACTAATCAAACAATACCAGCTCCATTCACCTTATCTTCCAGGAAACACACTGATTGTCTCCCATAAGGAACAATTTGACTAAAACATGTGAATTCAGAAGGAAAAAAAAAAAGATTAAAATTCTGTTTGAAACAAGCATGAGATGTTCAGGTTTCTTTTATGGTTCACTTCTGAGTTAGGGGCCCCTTCCAAATTTATGCTCTTTACTGTTGCGTTCTTTACTTCTTTATTTTGCATGGCTATTCAACTGAAATGATGCCCACTGTTTCTAGTGGTTTACTAATTGAGGGAAAGATTTTAACTGACTTCAAAGTGTACTGATGCAGGTAGCAGTCACAAAAAAAAAAAAAAATAAAATTCCTTTGATTTGAGGTTGGGGTAGTGGGAGAGAGATAGACAGCCAAATAATAAAAACAAATGTATACTTAGTATGTGTACACTGCACCACTCCTAACAAGAAATAATCAGATAGTAGTATAGTAAACAGATATAAATAAAAAAAATCCAAACAAAGTAGAGGGATGGGGTTAGACAGTCCTAAATCCCCTTTGTTCCAATGTCAATATATTTTATCTAGTAGTTACTGTAATCCTGACCCACATACCATAATTAATGTATTAGCAGTATTGCTGTTTGATCCATTTTTGTCTGATGCTAAAGATTTAAGCGCAGTGATGTAGCAGTTTGCATTGTCGCCTCACAGCAAAAGGTTCTCTGGGTCAATTCTTGGCTGGAGTGTCTTCTGTGTGGAGTCTGCATGTCTTCCCTGCATTTGTGTGGCTTTTCTCCTGGTGCTATAATTTCCTCCAATGTTACAAAGACATGTGTCTGGAGCATTTCTCCCCGGGCCTCCCCTGAAAATTGTCTTGTTTCAAGTCGGACTTTCCCAGTAAACAAATGTTAAATAAATAAAATGCAACAGTGTTAAGATTATCAGTTTAGAATGGAGAATGTCTGGCACATGAGTGTATAGGATTAAGGTTATGAGCTGCTCACAAGCTTTACCCTTGAGGTTTGTTAAATTTATAGGTAGTTACCAGGCATGCAGTCATGGAGACTTTGTGGTGATTAGCTCACTTTCCCAATTGCCACACAAGACTGCCTTCTTTAACTAATTTGCTCAGAGTCACATAGTAAACCAATGTTGGAAAAGGGAATCAAACCCTGGACTCCAGAACAAGCTTATTAAAAGGTTAGAACCTTAATCCTGCTTACATTCTCCATTTACCTTTTATGTGACTTTGAGGAAGTTAAGTAGACAGAACTCCTAGCCATTTTGAAAAGTATGTATTTATGCATAGTTGGTTAACCTTGTTAACAAATAAGTGATTGGTCGAGTGTTTTAAGTATTAAGTATTTAATTTAGTTATATATGAATCTTGGCTCAAGAGTGATTTTTTTTTTGTCCTTGATGGCTGTGACTAATTTAATCAGGTAGAGAAACAGCATTTTCTACATATAAGGTAAGGGTGAAGGAGTAGGTGTAAGGTAAATGAGCTATTGGTGACAGTTTTTACATTTAAAGAGGTGTGGAGGAGTTAGAACATGTATGATTTTAGTGGGCATATCAATGAAAGCCTTTATGTTTATGGATAGGGTGGGAACGTGTTACATTAGTGAGCATATCAATGCTAGCTTTTATGTTTAAGGTTGGGGTGGGGGGAATATGTGTTAAATTAGTGAGCATATCAATGATAGCCTTTACGTTTAAGGTTAGGCGGGGAGAACGTGTTAAGTTAGTGAGCATATCAATGATAATCTTTACGTTTAAGGTTGGGGTGTGTGGGAACGTGTTATGTTACTGAGCATATCAATGATAGACTTTAATTTTAAGGTGAGGGTGGGGGGAACATGTGTTAACATGTGTTAATGATAGGCTTTATGTATAAGGTTGGGGGGATGAACATATTAGTGAGCATAGCAATGATAGCCTTTACATTTAATATCGGGGTGTGGGAAATATGTGTTATGTTAGTGAGCATATCAATGATAGTCATGACATTTAAGGCTGGGGTGGGGGGGACATGTGTTATGGTAGTGAACATATCAATGATAGTCTTTACGTTTAAGATTGGGGTGGTGAGAAGTGTTATGGTAGTGAACATGTCAATGATAGCCTTTAAACTGAAGATACATGTGGGGTATACATGTTATGTTAATGAGCATGCCAGTGATAGCTTTTACATTTGAGGGGGGTATGTGCTGCATTAGTGAGCATATCATTGCAGAGTACTTGATGTGAAGCCCACTTCAATAGATGGGAAGAGCCTTGTTTTGTTTCACAAATTGCAGATCAAAGAGTTTTATAAGAGGCTGTATCTTTCATAAAGTGGAGCTTGTTGACAAGCTTCTCTCTGTTCTACTTATTTGTAAAAAATCCCAATATCTCTTTAGAAATCCTGCTCAGTGAAGAGTTTAATATTAACTGGCATGAATCAGTTTTAATGCTTATCTCCTTATCTGAAAATTCCTATAATAATACAATTGAACATTTATTGTACTCAAAACTTAGAATGCACAGAGCAAACAAATAAAATAATTGCCCCAAAGACAATAAATAGATGTTCAAAAATGTTAAGAATACAATGAAGAAAAAACATCACTAAACATCTGTTTAGAATTTGTGCAGGTTATTATCTTGTTGATGGTTTGGTTGAGTGAAACATGTATATGGAAATACCAGAACTGTCTTGCCAAGCATGGATAGCTAGATCTTTATTAGATTTATGCCAGCTCACCAACACAAATTTCTTTGATGGTAAAATCAGAAAAATAAATTCACAGAAACTACTTGAGCGAGCAAATCTTGGAAACGGTCTTTTTGCAGGGGAAGTCCCCATGCCCAAAACTTAAATATACTAACTCTGAAGTCACACAACAGTAAGAAATGTGAATGTTCCAGTATTGTCAAAATAGCTTTGGTGAATTTACCTCAATGATCTCACCTTCACTGAAATTACAGCTGACAGCTCATCTTTTCAAGTCTTAAACTTTTCAAACAAACTGAGAAAACAAGTAAACTGACTAGACAAAATGTTTTTCTAATCCTAAAACATGTGGCCATAAGCAGGGCTATAATGACCCTACTCCAACACCAAATGATCAAATCCCTGTCACAGTTATTGGGGGTGGGTGCCAATAACCAAAACAAAACATCTAAATCATTCAGGAGAGGAATTCTGGTAGCCCATTTGATATAATTAATCACTGCAGCGTAGTCCACATATTTCTAACTGAGGTGACAAGACTATCCCCAGGATTCACAAAGCCTCTGTGTAAGAGTTATAACTCTTACACGGAGGCTGCAGTTAAACGGAGTGATGTCAGCATGCTTTGCATATTCATGAAAGCATGCTGAATCACACCTAAGTCTAACACGGTCTGTGTAAGACAGTAGGGGGCGTGTCCGTAGGCTTAGCCCTGCAAGCGGACACGCCCCCAGAAGTGTAAAAGTGCCCAAAGTAAACACCCACAACAGAGTCCACGGAAATGTGAATAAACACAACACATGCCCCCACAGACTATGAACATAAAATATATATAAATGAACATGTTATATATTTTTTTTAAATTGTAAAGATGTTTAACCGTGAGTGCGCTCGTTTGCTCGGCGTGCCCATAGCGCAGCTACAGTTAGCAGTCAGTGGGAAAGCATATAAGAACTAAATATGCAAAATAAGCCAGGAAGCAATAGCGTAGCAGTAGAGATGTTGGCTGAAGAGCAGGCATTCATGGTTCGAGCCCCCACAACACCAATTTTTTTTTTTCAAAATAAGCAGGAAACAAGTCCCTGACAAATATGTACACATAAAACCACAATTTATGTAAAATGTAATGAAATAGCCCATTTATATTGAAGACATGTGAGGTAACAAAAGAAGAAAAAATGCCAGATGTGCTCATAGCTGAGCTACAGTTTAACAGAGTGAGTGCATGTGCCCGTAGATGAGCAGTGGTTTAACTGGCGCAAAATGAGTGCCCATAGCTGAGCAGTGGTCTACCATGCTAAATCTATGTGCCCCTAACTGAGCTGAGCGTAATATGCATGCCGATAGCCAAATGAGGCTTAAAGCAGCGTACCCCGTTTGCGCGGAGCTGCGCACCGCGCAAACAAGCTAACCGACGGGCAACGTTGAGCAAGCCGTATCAAAACTGCCTTTACACAGACACACCCCTCAGCATGTCTAGACAGTCATGAAAAATAAAAAGCAGTGGCCAGGTTCGAACCCATGATACTATACACCATAGTCAAGGTACCATACCACTAAGCCATGACAGCAGTACCTAGAAATGCAATAATAGCTAATATATAGGAATGAATACAAACGTTTACTGAAGTTGATACAATTCCAAAATGGGCAATCACAGATATGTGCGGGAAAAACGGACTATATAAGCCCCATAGGCGGGAATACACAGCATAAACGATTGTAGAACTGACCCGCAGGCAGAATCACAGGAGTAGAAGAGGGTAGTCACTTTCGAGCACAGAGGTGGGGTGTTGAGGAGTCCAGGTACATGGTCTGGCTCCTAGTCCATAATCATGAGGCCCAACTCATGCAGGGCCAGGTCCTCTGGGGAGCATACAGGGCCGAGGCGTGGGACCGGTTGGCTCATGATCTCACCAGTGCCACAGGGATTCCAAGGACTGGTGAGCAGGTCCGTCAACACCATGCAGACCTGAAGAGACGCAAGCAGGACCAACTGAACCTTTGGATCCAGGAGGCCCGGCAAACACCCAATGCCCCACTACTGAGTAAGTAACATTTAATTATGTATGTAAGAAATTAAACTAGCTGATATTATGGAGATGTGTATTCCAATATTACTTCATTTATATTACAGCTGCAGGTGTCTGTTCTGCGAACCGCAGAGCCTATGGCGATAGGCTGGTGCGGTTGCACCACCAGGCAGGTCAGTAATCCACTACCAGTAACTGTAAAGAAATATAAAAGTATGACAGTCAGCAAAGGAGTACAGTGTAGTCAGTAAGGAATAAAATCTGCAAGTAACAGTGTGAAAGTGTACGCAAGTATTGCTTGATTACAAAAGTGTTTTCAGCCTGTAAGTTTAACCAAAAAATGAAACTGTCTGACATATATTCTGAAATAAAAATGCCCTACCTGTAAGAAAATAGTACACAACCTGCAGCAGGCTGAAAAGTATAGCTGCAGAAGATGATGAAATCACATGTGTGAAATATATCCCTGTGGAAATACTGAAACATGACAGAAGTGAGACTGCTAGAAAGTATAGTAATAACTACTGGTAAAACATGTCAATAAAGCCTAGAAGTACCATCCTGAATAGTAAAATGAAAGCAAGTGAGAGAGTGTGAGAAAGTGTCATGAACCCAGCAATACAGTAGTAATAACCCCTGAATAAATTATACTGCAGTCAAGACAGAATGAAATGCATGTGAGATTCAAAACCAAACAGCAAAATCTGTTCAAAGTGTTGCTGCATCTGGAATGTGTATCCCAAAATCTGGATATGTTGCTCTCAGTCTGCAATATGCAGATAGGATGATTGTCTGATATACCAAACATCCACACTTGTCTACAGCTATATAAAGCAAATGTAGCAGGATGATGTAGCTGAACAAAGCTAGATATGAATGTGTATGAAGAACCATAAAATGTATATTGATGTTGCAGTAACAGTCCTATCACCAAGTTGAAATAGTTATCATATAGGAAACTGTAGTTAGAACAGTAGTGTGTATATAACTGTAGCTATTAGAAATGTACAGCATATGTGTTGTTATTCGAAGGTGTTAATATTACTTTCTTTACCCCACCCTATAACCACATATAACCCATTCCACGTGAAAATGGTATGTGCAATCACAATTAACACCCCTGGACATTTGTCCTGCTGGGTCATATATATTTGCATGTCCGTTGGTGCATCTGCCCTGTTCATACATCCACACCTGATGGCCTGTTGCCATCAATTAACCCTGCATGTTGTTGGACTGTGTATTTCTGTTCAAATTATGCATGTGTTATGCACGCTGTTCAATGGTGTGAATATCTGGGTGTTTGGTTAATGGGAATACTAATGCATGCTGTTACAACTAATTGTGAATGGTATTATATGTCACTAAAACAAAAGTACCACGGAAACCTTGCTCCAGCAAATGAAAAAGAGCAGTAGTAAAGCTGCTACAAAAGACCAAGAAGTGAATTTTCTTAACGCAAATTTATTAATTAACGTTTTCGCCTTGCTTACTAGCTTGGCTTCTTCAGAGAACGTTTAAAATAACACAAAGCACAAATTTTATACTTCTTTAAAGGAAGTGATGTCAGTGAGATACCATTAAAAACTATTTCTTCATCCTGTCATGACAGATGGTATATTTTACTTAAAAAATTAAATTAAAATAACAATATATCATTTAAAAGCAGATGTAAAACATAACAAGCAAATGTAATAAATATGGACTGTCCCCAATTACAACTTTATAAACGGATACATACAAATGAAATATTGTATTCAAATGTATCAAAAACTTTCAATTACATCTCAATAAAATGTACAAAAAATGAGGTTATTGGTATGAATCAATCTAATCTATCAGGTATAAAATATACAAAATACGAAACCTGCCTAAAAATAAGCTAATTAAATCTGTAATCCATGCATAAATGGACATAGTGTATGTAAATATATTCGGCACTTATAAAAATATAAAGGCATACAAGAAGGAACTTACAATTAACATAAACAGTATAATTAAAAGAAAAGCAGTCATTCAAACTTGTTGTTAAATATTATGAATTAAGAGTTAATTGATGTTCTAAGTAGGGGTATAAAAAGGGGGCCAAGAAGTCAAATTTCTAAGTTAATCTAAGAGATCAACGTAAATAACTTCTCAATTTCAAGACTGGCAAAATATTACAATTATCATTTAGTCCAGGAAAATGGAATGCATCCGTCCTAAATTGCCACTCTAACTCCAAGATTTCTAATAATAATGTAATGGGTCCCCCTCTAATAGATGGTTTAGTTTGGTCAATTGCCATGAATGAAAAGCTATGCCCTTGGTGGTCAATTGTATGTTTAGCTAGGGCGTTATTTTCATTTCGATTGTTAATGGCATAAATGTGTTCGTACATGCGATCGCGTAATCTACGGTCCGTCTTTCCAATATAGAAAGACGGACAGCAATCGCAAAGAGCGACGTACACTACAGATTTACTTTCACAGTTAAGGGGCTTCCTTATGTTGTACTTCTTGCCCCTCACTGTGAATGTCTGACCAGACTTGGTTTTGTGACATCTATTACAAAAACCACATGGGTACATACCCAGTTTTTTGTTGTAAAATTTACCTGTGAGATCCCTCTGTAATAACTCTTTTAAATTCCTACTTCTTTTAAAAACAAATTTAGGAGAGTATCCAAATTTCTTGATTAAATTAGGATTACCTAAAATAAAGTCCCAGTTCTTCTGAATAATTGTAACTATTTCACTGGAATCAAAGCTAAATGTGGTCACATAACTGAGGCTTGGATCAAAAGAAATTCTTTTGTCAATACTTAAATGATCAGTGACTAAGGAATCTTCATTAATAACTGTTAATGAAACATAAGGGGCAATTCGTTAGAGCGGCAAGAATGTGCAGTACGTTGGAATTTTTCTATGAAGAATGTGATCTATTAACAGACATGTTTTTGAAGAGAAAATATCCATCAAAATTCATTAAGGAAATTTTTAATGAGGTAAAAGTAAAAAGACTTAATGGCTTTTTCAAGTCAATTTTGTCTAATGTAAATTTAGATAATGACTTACACACTAATGTTTCATTAACAGTTATTAATGAAGATTCCTTAGTCACTGATCATTTAAGTATTGACAAAAGAATTTCTTTTGATCCAAGCCTCAGTTATGTGACCACATTTAGCTTTGACTCCAGTGAAATAGTTACAATTATTCAGAAGAACTGGGACTTTATTTTAGGTAATCCTAATTTAATCAAGAAATTTGGATACTCTCCTAAATTTGTTTTTAAAAGAAGTAGGAATTTAAAAGAGTTATTACAGAGGGATCTCACAGGTAAATTTTACAACAAATGGGGTTGCCTACCCACCAGGACGTAACACAAGGTTTAGAACACATGCAAGGGTGGATTCCAACCGTCTACATAGTGAGGTTGAGGAAGATGAAGGTAATGATATTTTTTTAGTGGAACCGATTATGCCTCGGAGATCGGAGAGGCTTCTAAACAAGGGCCAGAATTACAATCAACCTCAACAGAGGAGCCCGAGGGGGTTCAGAAGAAACCGTTAGTTGAAGTTTTCAACTGCGACAACTGTGTTAACTTTGATATTTGTGATGACATTGACGCTCTTTTTGTTTGCAATGACACCTTGGAACATGTTTCCAGTGATGACTGTGTTTTTGGGGGGGTCAACGACAACATTGTAAATCGTACAGTTGATTCCACTTTTCAGACAGAACATGTTTATGTGTTTGGTGAACATGACAAAGAATTTAATGATGGTTGTGTCATTACCCAGGAAATGGTGAATAATAAGGGCATTACAGGACTATTAGGCAACAGTGTTCCTGTAGATGGTTGTCAGGATGTGTCTAGGATCAATGATGGGGAGCATTACACTCATGTAGGGAATACAGGGGATGGTACATCTACACCTCAGGAGGGAATGCGAAACATTATTGTTAAAGAAAGGGGATTTATTATTTACAACTACACAGAGCTTGTATTAAATGAATCACACTTTGAATTGTTTTGTAGGGATGACAAGTTTGTACCCAGTTACAGGTTAGACTTAACACAATTGTTAAAAAATTTAAAACTTTATGTGAGAGAGTTAAACCTAAAAATGTATTTTTCTGTGAGCCACTCGGATGTTTTAGACCGGGGGGAAGGGTGGAATAACACTCAGTTGAAAAGGAGAAGTGTGTTTACACCACCTAACAACAAGGAACTTATTGTTTTTGAGAATGTCGTTGAATATGAGTTAAGGAAGATTTGTGCACAAAGGACTAGACATAATGACAATTTATCACAGGAGGAAAGGAATATACTTCATGATTTTGTAAGCACGGGGCAATATAGATGCATGAGACCGGACAAGGGTGGGGGGATGGTGATAATGTACAATATTGATTACATTGGTCAAATGATGGAACTGTTGAGTGATGTTGACACATACTGTAGAGTCTCTAAACATGAGGTCAACGTAGCTTATAGAAGGATTGATTTGTACCTTTTGGATAGTTTACATCAAGGTGCTATCACGGAGGTAGAATACAACTACCTTTCAGTAAGATTTCCTAGAATGCCAAAATTTTTTGGCATACCCAAGGTACATAAGGGTACTGACCATCTCCAGTTTCGCCCAATTGTTTCTGCGAAAGGTTCAAAGACTGAACCATTGGCTTCTTACGTTGACCTACATTGTAAACGGGCCTTAGTAGATGCAAGCCACATATTGAAGGACTCGTGGCATTGTCTTGAGAGACTAGGTTTAGTGGATATAGCGAACACGGGCAGTTTCGGGTTTCTGACCATAGACGTTATTAATTTGTTTTCAGTCATCCCCCACCAGGCTGGTCTCAATCTTTTTTATGACAGTTTACTTTCTAGTCCTAGTTTTGACTTGAATAAATTGGAAATCTGTCATGAATTAATGGAATTGGTCCTGGAGAACAATTTTTTGATGTTTGAAGGTGAATTGTTTAGGCAACAAACTGGGGTAGCAATGGGGGCGCGCTGTGCCCCGGTTTTTGCAAATCTGGTGCTTTTAGCATGGGAGAAAGAAAATATATTCAATTCTAGTTACACTGAAAATATTCTCCTTTACAACAGGTTTCTGGATGACTTACTCATCCTTTGGCGGGGGGATGAAAACAGTGCCATGGAGTTCATGGCATATTTAAATACAAGCTCGGAGTTTTTGAAATTCACACACAATTGGAGTTGCGAGTACACAAATTATTTGGACATTCGGATTTCTAAAAATGACATGGGATTTAAAAGTAATATTTATAGAAAACCCAGTTATGCAAACTCATTGTTACACTTCACAAGTTGTCACCCTTTACACCAAAGAAGGGGACTAGTGAAGGGTCAAATGGTTCGTTTGTCAAGATTAATTAGTGACGACACTGAGTTTAAAAAAGAAGTTTATACCCTCATTGGTTTATTTCTGGAAAGGGGTACCCTTTAAATTTGTTAATGAAAGTTAAACGTGAAGTATACAAAAAGAGGATGAGTAGGTATGTCCCGATTCTGAAGGTAAAAGCTTTTGAGACCGGTCATACAAATAAAAATGAGACTTTGTTGGAGGAGAACAATATTAGGTGTAATCCTAAATTTATTTTGAAATACAACGACATTTCCTTAGATATTTGTTCAAGTTTGAAGGGTCTATGGGAACATTTCTTGAGTAGGGAGACGAGGAACATATTGGGTGATTCTCCTATTATTGTTTATAGTAGGGGTTCTAATTTAAAAGATATTTTGGAGAGGAACTGGAGGGACACTAGGCGTTCCTTTATGAACAAGTGTGGTTGCTGCAAATGGTGTAGGTATATAGCTGTAGGATCTTACCTCACCATTACTTGTTTTGAACGAACTATTGCTTGCCCTGGTATGTGTAATTGTCAAACCAAGAATTGTATTTATGTGGCCACTTGTATGTCATGCGACGCATTTTACGTCGGCATGACAACAAGAAGCTTGAAAGAAAGAATCCGGGAGCATTGTGGTTCCATCAAAAGAGGGGATGAACACAATGCACTTTTTTTACATTCTAAAGGATGTCCTGGGTTTAAAAAGTTTTTGTTTTTTATAGTAGATAAGGTTTTTTCTGACTATCAAGGTGACATAAACAATTATGTGGCACTCCGTGAAATGGAGTGGCAAATCAGATTAAATGCCACTAGATCACCTGGTATCAATGAGAACATTTCTTTAAAACCCCTGTTAAAATTTAGGGCAAGCTTAATATGAATTAGCAATATGAATTATGTTGGGGGAATACCTCACAACACATATATATATATTTTTAATAGACTAATTTGGAAAATATATTCAATATATTCAGTATATTTATATATTTTTTATATTTATTTTCAGATCATATAAATATAATGTTACAATATACACATTATACATACAGTTTTTATTCACAATTTAAAAATTGAATGTTATAAAATGTTTATTGAATGATGTTAAATTGTAATGTTTTCTGGTTACTTGGAAACTGAAGGTTTTTAATGTTGTAAGAAGTGTGATTAATTGAATGATTGATTAATTATTGTTGTTACATTGAACAGTATTTAGTTGTAGTAAGCTGGGTGGGTTAATTAAGACTCTGATGAAGCCAGTGTATCTGGTGAAAGCGCTTAGTCGATGTGCTTCCTGCTGTTCACTTGTTGGAATAAATTTTATTTTTATTTTTACTTTACTTGCAACGTGCTTTGTTCTTGCCCTGATCTGCAACTATTTTCGGGTTTGGTGTCTCATTGCCAGTTGCCTTTATATTGTGGTCGACATTCATCATCAAGCATGCGTGAGCTCTGCACAAACCAGCGCCAACCCGATTACAACTGCTTAAAAGTGCCTTAGTCACTTTGATTGACAGGTCCTGTACTCAGTTCAAAAGCAAAATAAAATCCCACTGTGAGTCCCAAACCCCAGACCTTGGAAACAGTAGTCTGCATGACTTACCACTAAGCTATGACTCTTATACAAGAACATTGTGCTAAAATAAATATATCATGTAATAGTAGGAATGAATGTAAAGGGAATATAGATGTGTAGTACACAAAGCATGCTATTTAGAATTACTATCAAAACTAGTGGATTTCCATAATAGTAGTGTGTGAACAGAAACAGCCATGCTAGTTGGAAGCTAGTAGGTAATAATGTCACTATAGCACCTTGCAAGCCACACACATACTCACAGGAGGATAAGCACTGCCCATACCCCACAACCTCTTACAGGAACACATCTGGACCAAGTAATAAAATATGTGGAGCAAAGGCCCAAAACCAGGGACACATTACAAATAATGTTACAACAAACACAGACAGTTCCGAGAGTAACAGGGTCTGCACTTTGTGGGATGTTTGGAAGGGTATGCAGTCTGAAACTTGAATGTTTGTCACCATATTCTGACTTGAGCCCAGAGTGATTTGCCAGAAAAAGGTGTGCATGAGATATTGACCAAAATATGAGGCAGAAATGTAGACAACCTGCAAATATCTGTACACATGACGGGTCTGACACCACCATATTTGAATAGTTAAGAGCCTAGACATAGCAACAGTGAATGAATTACAGGGATGCCCCACAGACCCCATGTGAAATGTACAAACAGTAGGCAGAAAGGTGTAACACATGCAATGGTAACTATGGAGTCCTGAAAGTATTCATCACTTGCATGGCAGAAAAAGTGTAGTAATACATATGCTCATGCTAACCCACAGTCACAACTGCAGCATACCAGACATTTTAATGGGTGTACCCCACTGATATGTACCATTCCATGAAGCACATAACAGATGAACCTGAAAGTCTCTGGGGTCTGCTCAGCAGCATACTCAAATACCCTAATAGATGTCAAGGCCCACACCATGGCCAGACCACACTGCATGCTGTAACACCCTAGCAGATATAGTAAGCATTCCAAGGTGTGAATGTACATGGAAAATAGGAAAGCTACAGCAGCACACTACAGTCAGGACACCTAGCAGGCATACAAGTAGTGACTGTAAAGGGCAACTATTGAAGCCTTAGCAACAAAGTGCAAGCAAAAGTGAAAGGAAAGCACACACACACACACATTAACAGTAGTAGTAGTTGTAGGTGTCAGTGTACATACACAGTTAGTACAGGAAACTGGAGAAATGAATGGAGGAATGTTAATCTACAACACACCTGGAAATATGAGAGAGATACCAACCTTTACACTCACAGAACATTGTCCACAGCATAACAGCATAGTCCCTGCCCTTAAAATCTGAAAGGGCTATGCCTATCTCACATATCTTTTTATAGCACTGTTCTGAAATCACAGTGAGAACTGCAATCAGTACACAACTGGCTGCATGCAATTAGCAAATGCTGGCTAACAATTCGTGCAGAGGCCATCACATGGGCATATGCAGATACCTACAAAACTATGCTGTACTCCCAGTCCACACATGCAATACTTTCATTACACCCTGAGAAGGACATGAGAGACAGACAGACAGAGAGAGAGAGAGAGACAAAGACAGAGAAAATTGCAATTAAGCAGACACAAACAAATTGTTCAGCAACAGCCACCTGAAAGCTGACAACTGGGAAGTGGAGCAGCAGGACAGAGAACCAGACAGCAACACAAGCAGCTGTGACAAACACAGGTTATGTAAAGTAATACTATAAAGGTCTACATACTGTGAACCCTCCATATGTGTCATTGGTCTGTATCCATATGTATATGTAGATGTGTAAAGGGCAGGGGACATACAGCAACTATCAGTGAAGGCTGTACATACATTTGTATGTGAGAGCATCTATGTGCACATATCAATGTTGGTTGATTGTAGGTTGTAGTGCCATGTACAATGTAGGTTTCACAGTTATGTATGATTAGCAGTATGTTAGTGTGTGTATACAGTATGGTAGACAAACATGTTGATATACCTGTCTAACATATGTATGTGTATATATATATATATATATATATATATATATATATGATATGCATATATGTATACATACATAGAGAGAGAGATGTAGGAATACATAGACAGATGTAGATAGAATATTGTACAAACATATCTATGTAATGCACACATACAGATATAGATATATGTAGATACATATACATAGACAGACTGATCTGACTATCTGCAGGTATGACTGTATATGACGACCTTCAACACAGCCTGTCCCACCCCCTCTGTCACTCACACCCCCTCTGTGCCCCCCTCTCCACATCTATAGCAATATATGTACATCAATATATATGTGTATATGTATACAGACATATATATATATATATATATATATATATATATATATATATATATATATACATATAGATATATCTATAGATATATCTATATATCTATATCTATATATATATATATATATATAGAGAGAGAGAGATGTATATAAATTCTGTGTGAGGCACATGTGTACAGATGTATTGCAACAGGTGCCTGGTGACAAAGGCATGGAGTGAACACCAGTGTCAAAACCGGAGTATCATACCACATTCCAAATCACCTACACCAGTAACCACCAGATATGTGATTGGCTGCCCACCACTGCATGTGTCAGGGGTGAACAGGGTCATAAATGTGTACAATAGTGGCCGCAATGATATTCACAGTGGCACACTATCCCTGGAATACCTGCACATGGTATGTGTCAGCGGACATGGTTTGTCAGCTATGGACATGTAGGTCGGTGTACCCCTCCACACCACATAATGGATGCCATGGTATGGACCTCACATGACAGCTACAGATATGGAGAAGGACACAGTGACATGAACAACACTGTGACAATGCACTCAAACACATTACCAATGCACAGTGACTGACAACACCACAGAGTACACATATACTACCCACATAGAGGTTACCACTCCCGGATTTACATATGTAAGTCACACCCATGACAGATGTCCAACAACCATAGTAACACCTCACACCATCCACAACCTAAATGTCTGCTGTGTGTCATCCGTGCCACTGCAATAGAGTGCACATGTGGAGGTAAAAGTTCCTACCCACAGATAAGACATACCCTGCAATAAACCACACAGTGTTAAGAAGCAAGACTCCCCATGAGTACATGTCACACATACCCCTGCTGAATGTTAGTCAGATAGGTAATATGCCATATGAGTCACCCTGTGTAACTGTGTGACAGCAGCAGGTACCATCACACCACGTGTGTCACAATGGTCAGGGTAGCAGAACAGTACGCTGCTGTAGTCCCGGGGCAATAGCATATTGTATAGTATTGTATTGTAATGTAGTGTATTGTGTTGTATTGTATTGGTATGTTGACGTGCCTCCTTCGTGGAGTGGAACCACTGCTGCTGTGCGCCAGTGTACAGGTACATATCCTGTAGTCAGGCTAGTGTTACATAGCACTTCTATATGTGTGTTTAGCTCCTGTCAGAGTTTATGTAGGATGCAACTGGGGATACCATCAGGTCCCATTCATGTTGTGTATTCTGCTGTCCTGAGGGTGGCTTTCACCTGGACATATGTGATGACAGGGAGGTTACAGTCAGCTGGGATAACTATGTCTTATTTTGAGGGAGAGGGTGGGGTGACACCTGCACTGAACCTGTCTGTCACAATGTTGTCAATATCTGTGGTGTCAGTGAAATATGTGTTGTTGTGTACTAACTATGGGCATAGAGGATGGATCCTGACCAGGTTGCTAACATAACTGAAGAAGGCCTTCTGGTTATCTGTAGTGTCCCTCTTGATTTCCCTCTCAAAGTTGCCCATGGATGTTTGTATGATGGAAAATAGATCCTTACCAGTGCTGCTCAGACATGCCCTCCCTTTATGGAATTATGCTCTGTCTTGCAGTAGCTTCCATCTTCTGTAATACAAGCTGTCTATGGCTGGGGTCCACCAGACAGGATGCTGTCCCTTTGTGGAGAGTGTCTTGGTCATATATGGGATTGCATGATCCATGCATTCTCGGAGATGTCTGTAGAAAGCAATTGTGTAGGGGTCAGCATTGTGGGTTGTATCTGCCACTGGCCCAGTGGGCTGAAAGGATACCATGTCACTGTTACAAAGTGTAAAGTTTGCATCTGTAATGTTATGCACTATAGTCGTTTGTGCTGGTGGTGGAGGTGGGATATGTATATCCAGGGCAATCAGTGTGTGGTCAGCTCACAGTAGTTGATGATGTAGGCCATACAGTACCTAGATACAAACCCCAGAGTGAGGAGGTGCTCTTGACCTGAATCAGTGTTCTGACTGCTGGGGTTTGGTAGTATGTCGTATGGAGTGTGCCAGGTACTGTTGCACAGTTGCTGGCTGAGCACTGATACCTGGCCATTTACATGTGTATCCACCAATAGACAGACAGATGCTATATATGTGAGATATGTTGTATCATAACAGTCGAGTAGCATGTGTAGTATGTGTGCCAAATTCTGCTGACATATATTGCTGATATCAGGTTATTTTCTTTCTCAGGTACATGGCCCACCTGCGGAATCCCACCTACTCCACAGCTGAGGATGAGGAGATACACCAGAGCCTGGTGCGGGATTATGCAATACTCTTTTCCCGCACCAGCCAGAATCAGCAGGAGAGGGCTGCACTGTGGCAAGACCTTGTCTGTCGGGTAAATGACATAGGCACGCATAATAGGACATATGAGCAGGTACGACATCACTGCAGTGATTTAATCAGACATGTCCGTCAGCGTGCGTCCGATATCCACAGGCAACAGGTCGCCACAGGTGGTGGGGTGGCTACACATCCCCCACTCACCAGACTGGAGGGACTACTCATGAGTGTAGTGGCTCCAGTCTGCCAGCAACAACAACAGCAGCAGACATGCATTATGATGGAGGCTGGAGCCATGCAGTAGCAAGACAGTGAACGTGCAGGTAATATTCCATATGTATAGTTGACTGTTGTGTACACTGGTAGTTAATGCATATGTGAGGTGTGTCCTTGGTTTGTAGCTGTCACCATAGTATTTAATGTGCAAGTGTGATATCCTCAATATTAGCAGCTGACCTGTGAAAGGCGACTGTTCTACTACTGACCTGTATCATACTAAGTAACAATGGCACAGTTGTGCCCACTGACATTAGTTTCTTCACATCTGCAGGACCCTCTGGTATAACAGAAATGCAGCCTATCCATGCTGGTGAGTGTGTATTAACAATTCCTGTAATAGTGTTGATAGTAATAGTACTATTTGGCTCACTTAGTAGTGCTCTTTGTATGCATGTAGGTGTGTCTGTGTCTGTGTGTTGATATCACGCATACTGAGTACTGTACAATTGTGTGAAACTGTGCGCATGTGTGCACCTGTGCATGTGTGCATGTGTGCATGTGTGCACCTGTGCACCTGTGCATGTGTGCATGTGTGTATGTGTGCATGTGTGCACGTGTGCATCTGTGCACGTGTGCATGTGTGAATGTGTGCATGTCTGCATGTGTGCATGTGTGCACCTGTGCATGTGTGCATGTGTGCATCACTGGTAATGTGTAGACATTGTAAACTGTGTGTCCTGTTTCCCTCCCACAGGTTCTGTTGCTGCTCTGGTGTCATGTAGCAGGGAACCTGAATCAGGTGCCGAGGGTACTGATAATGATGACATCTGTGTAATGGCACAGGAAAGTATGCCAGGGTCTACCACTGGTCAGCCGATTGACAGTACACAGCTGTCGACCCCATCAATGCGCACAGTTATCCTGCCAATACACCCTTTGTCACCAATGTCCCTAGGTGATGGACAGCATACAGTGGGTATTGACCAGGGTAATGTGGTATCTGTGGCACATGCCTCCCCACACAGCAGCCATGGGCATGGCCCAGAGATGGTACCACATAGACAGATGTCCAGGGGTTCTCGTGGGAGCATCTGTGGGCGTACTGCCCATGTCAGACGTGCCCACAGAGGTCTTACAACCTCAGCTATGTTTCGGGCTGTCATGCAGACACAGTCACGTATGGAACGGTACACCAGACAGGGTCTGAGGGAGCTGACAGCATGTCGCACAGCCATGACTGACAGTATGTGTGACATTGCGGCTGCCATCCGTGATTTCACCGATGTCATAGACAGACGTTGTGGGGATATATTAGACCGGTTCCACAACTACATGTCCATGAGCCAGGGCGATGGTGGGCGGTTAAGGCGTCGATGTGGCCGTATGCCAGCAACAGCAGCAGCTGGCAGTCATCGCGGACGACAACAGGGCCGCGGCCGCCCCCGTAGTGCCAGCAGCAGCCCCAGCAATGCTGGGTCTGTGCTGTCATCAGACCACCCCAGGAGACCACATGCACGTGGCTCTGGCCGGGCCCGACAGGAATCTGTGTCCAGTCAACGAACACCTGCTTCTGATGACAGTACCCAGTCTGGGTTGGTACTGGATATGGTCCGTAGCACCCCTGCAAGGCACAGGTACCGTGTCCGTGGCCAGAGACACTGATCTGTATGACCTGGCAGGTACAGTCTGTGGCTGTCCACAAACACCAGTATATGGCAGCCATGAGGTGGAACTGTGTGCATCCATACACACACATGTGAATTGACAACACCTAGGGCTACCGCATACACGCACACACTGCATCAACATTGCCACACCTTCTACTGCTGTCCCTCACCAACACACATACACATACATGTCAATTGGTGGTATCGGTGGCTGACTCAGGCATACCAAATTCACACCCTGTGCATATGATGAAACTGTGCCACCTCCTGCAATCTGTAACAACTGTGCAGGTACAGGTTAACATGTTGCTGATGCACAGGGTGACCACATAGATGTGTAGTAATAGTATCATGTTGTTAACAGTACTGTGTGCTGAATTAATTGTGGGTATATCACAGCATGCCTGATGCAGTAAGTGTGTGATTGTCATGTCCTGTTGTCTACACCCATGGTAAGTACCATAGTGTATCATCTGCACATGTTGGCATACTGGTGGTAATGATGTCAACAGAAGGCTACATACATAGGTAGCACAGGGGATAAGGTAATGAATGTAGTAATACGCAATGATGGACATGTAAATTGCAAGTGGCATGTTGCCCACACTGGACTCTGCAATGCAGATGTTTGAGGATGTTGATATGTGTGCAGTACTACACGACTGGTACAGGACACACAGGAGCACCCTAGCACTGCATGCTCACATCTCATACCATGCTAGACAGCCCCAACACACAAAACTAACTGTCACAGGAGGGAGAGTCCCCATATATGTCAGGGATACTGTGGTGGCAGGCCACGTAGCATACATATTACTAAGTATGGAACCACTGAGTGAAGGCTCAGTGTCTGTTATTTGACATGTGTATTACTGCAGGTATGAGCACATGGGTTTCCATCCAGTTATTGTACATCCTGACAGTACATGGTCTCTACACTTGTGTGCACTGAGACTGGACCCTAGCCATCTGACCCGTGTATTTCCATGTACATGTGCATAGTGCCTGCATATTTGCAGTGTTACCTACTGGAACTGGTACAGCTTGTTTGTTGTACAATGGACTACATGCAGCCCTGTTTACTGTAGCTTTGTTTGCATGCATGTTTGCTTGCAATTACCCTGGAATACTGATCACACCTGCAATGCATGGTTATAGAGCTTCTGTGGACTCCTAGTGCCATCTGCATAGCTTACTATATGTATGTCCATGTCCCACTTGACAGGATGTCACTGTTTGTCCTGTTCACATGTACATTGCCTGTGACACAGTGCATATGACTTACCTGGCATGTGTCCATGTGAGCAGTCATACATGCTACTGCTAATTAATCACAGGCACTACACCTTCACATATTAATCTTCTGTTGAACTACCTGCTTCGCTAGGGACGGCCTGCACCTGTCACCCCTGGGGTTTTAGATATTGGCAAAGGCTCTTGCTACCCTCATAGTGCCTATGTTAGGCAAGGCTCAAATGACAAACCCACCTTCATAGGTATTACAAGGGATAAGAAACTAAGAGTAATGCTACCCAATGCCAGAAGTCTAAACCTCCAGATGCATGCACCCAAAACACTCCTTGGCATGGAGAACATCAATATCTGTGCAGTAACAGATGCCTGGTTCAGGGCTACTGAAAGCACACCAGCACTACCAGGTTTAACCTGGTTGATTTCTTTGAAACAGTCACCAAGGCCATTGGCAGGGAAGGTGGTTCACACAGCCTACCTGGACCTCGCAAAAGCCTTCACAACAATACCCCACTTGGGCATTCTAGAGAAGCTCACCAGCTTAAATATAAGCCCCTATGTCACTAGATGGATTGCACAGTGGCTCAAGGACAGAACCCACATGGTTAGAATTGCTGGAGCCATGCCAGACTCCAAACCAGTTACGAGTTGTGTCCCACAAGGCTCAGTCCTGGGACCTCTCTTGTTTGGTATATATTTATTGGAGGTACAGGCCAGATGACTGCGAACTGGCCACCATAATCGACTCTCCAGCCGACACAAGCATCTTCCAAAGGGGCATCATAGAAACAGACAACTTGTGCCAGAGCCATGGCCTTCAGCTGAACAGTGTTTAGAAAGGGGAATGTGCATCCTGTAGTCTTTTCACCAAGTTGCCAAAAGGGACATTCTCCTCACACACACTAACCCCCCTCAGCCAAAAACACACGCTTGCCAATTGCAGGATGCAAACCCCTATCTGACTATGTTATGACACTCGAGACGGACACATTAGCAGAGCGTGCTATTCGCATTACTGGGAGGTTCTCCTTCTCTTGCTGTATTTATAGGGTGCTGACATCATCCGTGTTTAGAAAGGGAAATGTGCATCCTGTAGTCTGTTCTCCTAGTTGCCAGGAGGGACATTTCCCTCACACACGCTAACCCCCCTCAGGCAAACACTTGCCATTTGAAGGATTCAAACCCCTACCTAACTATGTTATGACACTTGAGACGGATGCATTAGCAGAGCATGCTATTTGCATTACTGGGAGGTTTCCCTTCTCCTGCTGTACTTATAGGGTGCTGACATCATCAGTGTTTAGAAAGGGAAATGTGCATCCTGTAGTCTGTTCACCTAGTTGCCAAAAGGGACATTGTCCTCACACACACTAACCCCCCTCAGCCAAAAACACACACTTGCCATTTGCAGGATTCCAACCCCTATCTGACTATGTTTTGACACTCGAGATGGACACATTAGCAGAGCGTGCTATTCGCATTACTAGGAGGTTTCCCTTCTCTTGCTGTACTTATAGGGTGCTGACATAATCAGTGTTTAGAAAGGGAAATGTGCATCCTGTAATCTGTTCACCTAGTTGCCAAAAGAGACATTGTCCTCACACACACTGACCCCCCTCAGCCAAAAACACACACTTGCAGGATTCCAACCCCTATCTAACTATGTTATGACACTTGAAATGGACACATTAGCAGAGTGTGCTATTCGCATTACTAGGAGGTTTCCCTTCTCTTGCTATACTTATAGGGTGCTGACATCATCAGTGTTTAGAAAGGGAAATGTGCATCCTGTAGTCTGTTCACCTAGTTGCCAAAAGGGACATTGTCCTCACACACACTAACCCCCCTCAGCCAAAAACACACACTTGCCATTTGCAGGATTCCAACCCTTCTCTGACTATGTTATGACACTCAAGACGTACACATTAGCAGAGTGTGCTATTCGCATTACTGGGAGGTTTTCCTTCTCTTCCTGTATGTATAGGGTGCTGACATCATCAGTGTTTAGAAAGGGAAATGTGCATCCTGTAGTCTGTTCACCTAGTTGCCAAAAGGGACATTGTCCTCACAGACACTAACCCCCCTCAGACAAACACACACACTTGCAAGATTCAAACCCCTACCTAACCATGTTATGACACTTGAGACAGACGCATTAGCGGAGCACGCTATTCGCTTTATTGGGAGGTTTCTCTTCTCCTGCTGTACTTATAGAGTGCTGACATCATCGGTGTTTAGAAAGGTGAATGTGCATCCTGTAGTGTGTTTTCCCAGTTGCCAAAAGGGACATTTCTTTCCCACAGACTTAAACACACACCAACCCCACTCACACACACACTGAGCATCTGCAGGAGTCAAATCTCTACCGAACTATGCTATGACACTTGTGACAGACGCATTAGCGGAGCGTGTTATTCGCAATACTGGGAGGTTTCCCTTCTCCTGCTATACTTATAGAGTGCTGACATCATCGGTGTTTAGAAAGGGGAATGTGCATCCTGTAGTGTGTTTTCCTAGTTGCCAAAAGGGACATTTCTCTTCCACAGACTTACACACACACCAACCCCACTCACTCTGAGCATTTGCAGGATTCAAACCCCTACTTAACTATGTTATGACACTTGTGACGGACGCATTAGCAGAGCGCACTATTCACATTACTGGGATGTTTCTTTTCTCCTGCTGTACTTATAGGGTGCTGACATCATCGGTGTTTAGAAAGGGGAATGTGCATCCTGTGGGGAGGCAGACACCAAGCACACTCTGGCTAAGCTGTCATTCCCTAGGGCAAACAGCCTAGTGTTGACCTCTACACCCATATGTTTAATTGTCAAATGCACATTATTTGTTGCTGATAGACTGTTTGCACATCTTTTTTGCCATAGCATTCCCTGTTTGTATGAACAACTTGTGCATCTGTGGAAGATGTTTGAATATGGGAGGGATCCACTATATCACGTATGTCTCTATAGTCATTTAACTGTGTGCACTGGGCAGACTGCTGTAATGTGGTTGGCTCATGGAATAACACGTAAAAATACCAGCTATGTGTGTCCAACTGCTAAACTGAGATTTGGCCCAAGTGTGTGAGCATGCCCAGTTCAGCCTTCCCATGGCATGTTGTCTGACATATGTCTCATTTATCAAAGTGTGTGAGCATGCCCAGTGTGAGCATTCCATATGTTGGACTCTGCAGCCCACCACATTTGTGGATGAGTGTGAACTTCAACAAATATCACCCGTTTATGGTTGTGTGTTGTGTGTCATGTTGTGTAGTTACTGTACAACTGCTTTGTGTGTGAACACAACAGGATTATACTGTGCCTGCAGTGTTTGCATGGGATACTTTGCATACAGTTGTCAACATCCTTTCACACTGACCTAACACTGTAGTACTGTATAGTGTACTGGTAGTACTTTGACTGTGGTGGACAGTATCCTGGGCTTTAGTGCTATCACTGCTTTACATTTCGATAGTGAGCACAACAGCCTGGTTAGGGGCCAGTTGTGTACATCTGACCATGTTGCATTCTGTTCAGATATGAACTACTTAAACCAGGCTTGTCCAACATTGGTAGTGTGTTCCACAACATAGGTGTACATTTGCAAACACTAGCGATGTGCCCTAGTCCATGTCTAATGCTAGTTGGAGAGTGTGTTTGTCCTTCAACACACATTGTAAGTGGAGTTTGCCATGACATATGTCATGGTTAGTATACTGTGCCTCTGTCTACCTGTGACATGACAGTGATACCCAGGATAAAGCTGCCATCTCCCATCAACTCATCAAGATTCCTATTGAGGAAGATTGATAAGTGACATTATGGGTAGCCTGTACTGGGAGTTCACTCATGTGTGGGGGTGGCTTCTGTGTTATGGATCATGCAGTACAGCTTGTCCTTTGTAAGTCAGTGCTGGGGTTCAGGTCTCTCATGTGCATAGCTCACTGCCATTCAGATTGTACAAGGTGCAGCATGTTTATTGATACCAGCAACACAGGCAACACATGGCATCTGTGCAAGCTCTTTGATACTCCTGGTGAGGTACTGTTGGGGACTTTACGGTTGATGGAGGTGTCTGCTGAGGTACATCCCACAGGGGCTATTGTAGTCAATTGTGCCACTGATGAAGGATGACTGCAGAGCCACAATGACCTCCCGTTATCTAGATCTGACAACCTTCATGATTAGGTGGGTATATGGTATGTTTCTGTAAACACTACAGCACATGTTTGTCCAATGCAGGATATCTATCACCTTGTGTCCCCAGGTCTCTCATTACATGTTAACTACATAATGTGTTAACACCTATGTGGTAATTGGTGGGCACTTACTGTATATCCACGGGGGTTGACTATACACTTTTCTGCAATTAGCTTGCTGACATGGCTATGGCACCAGTTGTCTGTTTCTATGTGGCCCTTTTGTGGGATGCTTGTGTCAGCTGGTGGATCATATGTGGTGAGCAGTTTGTAGTCCTCTGCAAACATGTTCGGACACAGTCCTTCCATGTTTACCTGTACCTATGGGACATATATACCAGACGACGGAGATCCCAGGACCAAGCCTTGTGGGATGCAAGTTATATCTGGTTTGTAGTCTGACATGGCTGCATCATGTCTGACCATGTCTGTTCTGTCCTTGGTCTGGTTTGCAACCCCTCTACTAACATAGGGGTTTATATTTAAGCTGGTGAGCTTATCTATAATGAACACGTAGGGTACTGAATAGAAGCCTTTGCAAGGTCCAGCTGCACTGTGTGGACCACATTGCCCTCATCAATGACCTTAATGACTGTTTCAATTGAGTCAAACATGTTTAGGGGCAGGATCTGCACTTAAGAAAGCCACACTGGGTAGGGTCCAGTGTCAGTAGGTCCCCAATATCTTTATGTCTGTGGTACATGCTGATCCTTTCCATAGCTGTACAGACTGAGCTTCTCAGGATTCTGGGGTAGTAGTTTTCAGTATCCATTTAGGCAACACCTTTGTTGAGAAGGACCACTGTTGTTGTACACTGCTCTTTGGGTACATATTCTGTGGTAAGGCTGACATTGAGCAGTAGTGTGATTTGGCATTCCATTCATCTTGGAGTCCATGTTGCACTAAGCCCAGGACACCATCTCATACCATTGCTGCTGTGTGTTTTGCTTTGTAGATGCTGGCTGTTACCTCAGCATCTGCAATGTCAGGGGGCCAGCAGTCTGCTGAGATAGATATTCTGCATTCGGTGGGGGGGGGGGGGGTTGCACTGCACCTGTCAGGATGTATGTTGGCAATATGTGTGTGTTTGTGATATTTGTGTGATTCAGAGCATATCTGTGAATTCCCAACATGGTTCTTACTATCAGTTGTGAAAGCCTTGGGATTATCCTTAGTGTCCTGTACAATTTGTATCTTCATAGGTTCATACTAGGCTATCCACCCTAGGGCATTTGTTAGCCTAGCCAGAGTGTGTGGCTTTTGCCACCCCTTGCTATGTGAATATTATGGCCATTTATGATTTGCTTTGCTGTGCCTCTGTCTGGACATGACACAGTGAAGACCCCCAGTGTAACTCTACAATCATCCATCCACTTGGCAAGATTCCTGTTGAAGAGTGTCAGTGAGGGGCTCTGCCTAACATGGAGTGGGATTCTGGTCCAGGGTGTGGGGAGCCTCTGGATTATGTATCTGTCCCACCAGCACATCCTATTTCATTATTTGTTGAGGTTGACATCTCTCACTCTCACAGCTCCGATGGCTTTGAGTTTTCTGGGGTGGAGCATGTCCATTACTCCTGTGTTGGGCATGGCCTTCTACAACAGGCATGCAATGCCTCTGTGTAGGCAGTATGTGACTGCATTCAGCTGGGGTGTCTACAGCCAGGCAGCATATGACATATATTTGAGACCCTTTATCCTCTTGGTGAGGTACCTTTGAGGTCTTTCTAACTGCTGCAGGTATCAGGTAAGGTATATCCCATATGAGGCATTGTACTAGATTATGGGTGTGATAAGAGAACAGTATAGGGGCACAATGACCTCTGTTGACGTAGATGTGAATCCTTTCCTGATACGGTGTCAAATGTAGGCAGTCTTTCTAGCCACATTGGCAATGTGGGTGTCACATAACAGGTTACTGTCCACTTGTGTCCCTAGGTCCCTGGTTACTCCTTCCATACATAATGGTTTACCACCTATGTGGTAATTTGTGGCACCTTGTTTGGTATTTGGTGGGACATTCATACTGTCCAGTGTCTTCAGGACGGCTGGGTGGGGTTCCTGTGTGTGAGAGTGTGGTCTGTAGCATGCTACAGACTGTACAGCAGTCTTGCCTACAGTTAGTTGCACATGGGTGGACTCCAATGCCTTGTGCATTGTCAGTTACCTGGACGTATGGGTGTCTGTGCTGAATATGGATACTCACCCTCCTTTTATGTTTTGTTCCAGGTTTTGGGGCCATGACACATGATATGTGGTATAACCTGGTAGTGCTGGTGTGCTGTCAGGAGGCTTGCAGCAGGTTTCTGTCACTGCACAGACATCGATGTTCTCCATACTGGGGATGGCCTTGGGAGCATGCATATTGGGATTTATACATCTGGCATTGGTCAGCATTACCCTTATGTTTCTTTCCACTTATGTTTTCTAGGGTGGTGGGTCAGTCTTTTCGGCCTTGCCTACAAAAGGCTGTATGGAGGTGGCAAAGGCCTTATCCAATATCCAGACACCCAGGGGTAACAGGTGCAAGCCATCCCAAGAACAGCTGCGTGGCTTGTCAAGCATGACATCCCAAGCAGACAGACATTGGATCCCCTTGGAATGACACCAGTAAGTGTGCCACTTGCTATGACTGATCATTCCGTGTTTGTACTGTGGCATTATTCTTGGCAAGGGTAGGATGCTGCAAACGGTGAGTGTCATACCGGCCTGGACTACATAATCATAGAGCTCATCCATGTCTCTTTTCATGTAGTCTAGGGAGGTACATCTCAGGTCATTCACACCAGCATGGACTATGACTGCATCATATTTCTACTTGCTTTGGAGTGACCTGCATACTTCTGTTATGTGGCGTATTGTGGCAGCCTACAGGCAGCTTACTGTACCATTTCCCTTGTTCAGTCTGGTGTGCAGGACAGCAGTGTGTCTGACTATGGAGTCACCTATTACAACTATATCAGGCATGTTGTTTCTCCTTCTGGCCTGCGACTGTTTGGCACACCAGCTTTGTGTACTATGTGTTGCATGTGCTATGTTTGGAGGTTGTTTGATTGGGTGTCTGCTTTAGAGGCCTCTGTTGGTGTGCTGTGTTTGTGATTTGTGCCTCTGGGAATGTTTTTCTGTGTTTATGTGTTTGGTTTGCAGTTGTGATAGGTCTATGTGGGACTGTGTTTGTGGTGTGTGTGGTTACCTTCTCCTCCTGACTAGTTTTGGGAGTACTGAGTTGAGGGAGCTCAGCCTCCAGTTTGGATAGATGGTTGCATCTCTCACATATATTTGTATTTCTTGGGTGGAGTTGGGGTTGTCTGTGTACTTGGGGCAGGTGTAACATTGCCTCAGGATTCACAGATTCAACTTGTTGTGGCTGGCCTTAGTGGATTGTATGTGTGGACAGATTTTATTGCCATACTACTGATCAGTGATTACTTCATTGTTTATGTTTGCTCTATCATGTAGTAGCTTCCTCATTCTCTTGCATGGTTTGGTTATGGCTGGTGTCCACCATGCCAGATGCCTGCGTGTATGGCATTGTGTCTTGTTTTAATTTAGGATTGCATAATCCAAGCATTCCTGGCAGTGTTCATGGAATGGCTGTATTACAGGTTCTGAGGTGTGGTCCATATTTTGCACCTGCACAGGACCTTTAATGGATTCCACATCAGTTTGGAGGAGTGCAAATATTGCTTTACACATGTTTTCCACTGTGGTTTTCTGGCCAGGGACTGTGGTCAGGATTTGTATATCCAGTGTGATTACTCTATGGTCTGGTTTTACCAGTGAGCAATACACTTCTCATCTTGCCATCCCGTACCCATGTTGCTGGTTATCACATCCAGTATGCTTACCCCTCTTGTGGGAGTGGTACGTTGTTCCTTGACCTTTTGGTTTATGGATTCTATGAACTTTTGTCCTACACTGTTGGAGCTAGTATAATGCTCCCAGTCTATGTCTGGGTATTTTCAGTCACCCAATATAATGTGGTTTGGAGGGCTTGATATATTCATGTATTCCAGCATAGGCCAGGTGTAGTTCCTGGTGTTGGGACAGTAGTCTGTAGCAGGCTATAAACTGGGGGGCAGTTTTAGCCACTGTTACTTGACCATGGCTAGTCCATGCTGCTTTTTGTTGTGGTACCAACATGGGGTGTGGTTATCCTTGACAATTCTTGCTAGTCACCCTCCTTTTGTAGCTTGTTCCATGTTTTGAGGCTGTACAGCACAGTATGAGGTGTAACCTGGTAGTGTTAGGGTGCTGTTGTGAGCCTTGACTCAGTTTTCTGTTACAGCGCAGATATCAACATTCTCCATACTGGGTGAGTTTAGACTGCATGCATCTTGCTATTTTGACTTATCCCTTATCTTATTCTTATCCCTTCTGATACCTATGGAGATAGGTTTGTGTTTTGAGCCTTACCTATTCAGGGCACACTGTGGGTAACAACAGCCTTTGCCAGTATCCATACGGCCTGCACTGATAAGTGCACGCCATTCCTAACAGGTGGAGCATCATGTCATGCTCAGCATGTCATCCCAGACTGGCACACATTGGATCCCCTTTGACTAACTGCGATACTTCAGTCAATTATTGCACTTGATCATCTCATTGTCATGTTGTGGCATGATGCTTGGTGAGGGTAGGATGTTAGTCAGGTCCTCAGGTGTGCATATAGTACATGGTGTTACATTACTTAACACATAGCATTCATGCCTCAGGTGGTGCTGCAGGGCTGTGTCTGTCGGATGCGCATATTACACTTCCCTGTACATGTTTGAGAGCAGGTTGTGTCATGTTAGGCATCCCTGTTACTATATGAGTGAGTCAGAGAGGGGTATCATTCCCAGGGTTCCTACTGAGCCAGTGTATGTGCTATGCGTTGCCTCTTTGCCAAGGCCAGGGCATACTGGGCACGCCTCCTTCTGCCTACTGGGGCAGGCTCAGGTTGTTCCTCCTCCGAGTCACACTCTGCCTGTGATGGCCTTGGCAATGGTGGGGGGCTGTTTGGCCCGGCCCTATGCTGGTCCTGCTGCAGCTGTTTTCGCAAGATCATATTATGTAGCATAGCACATACCATGACAATTTGGGTACATGTAGTTGGTGTGTACTGCAAGGCTCCACCAGATGTGTCCAGAACCATGACTTGAGCAGCCCAAACACACGCTCTATTACATTACGTGTTTGTGCGTGTGCCTCATTATGGCGTTCCTGTTCAGGTGTGTGTGCGTTTCTGATGGGTGTCATCAGCCACGGCTCCAGTGCATAACCTGCATCCCCCACTAGGTGTCCGTGCGGGATGTCCCCATTGGCAAATGTCTGGTACAGCTGCATCAAATGCCAGATGTGGGAATCATGGTAGCTCCCAGGACAGCCAGCACACGCATTCATTATTATGCCCTGGGCATCACACACGACCTGGCAGTTGATGGAGGGGAAGCCCTTGCGGTTGATGTATGCCCTACCCCGCTCACCGGCTGGTACTTTGATGCGTATGTGCGTGCAGTCTATTGCACCCACTACCTCAGGGTATTCCACTATTTGCTGGAAGAGACGCATATTGCTGGCCAATACCTCACGGGCATTGGGGAAATATACATGATCACTGACATGTGCTGACATGGCATCCAGGAACTGGTGCAGTACCCTGGAGGCTGATGCCTGTGATATCCCCATCATATCACCAGTTGGTCTCTGGAAGGTACCTGTTTCTAGTATTCCTAGGCCAACACATACCTTGGTTTCCACTGGGATGGGTTCCCCTCTGTTGGTTCTGTGTGTGAGGCGTGGCCTGCACAGCTCCACTATTTGCTGCAGGAGGTCTCTGTCCACTCTATAGCGCTCTACTATCTCCAGCTCATGTAACCCGTGGTAGGTGACCCTGGGCCTGTACACTCTTCTCCGTCTCCTCACTGTGGGTTGTCTGGCACCATCTGCATTGTCACCACCCTCAGCAAGTTGCCTATGTCTCATTATGACAGCTATGGCAGCCCCTAACATTTCTGCTCTGAGTTCATCTTTTTCAGTTTTCACTTCTGATAACTTAACTCCTGTCTTGCAGTGTCTCTTGAGAGAAACATCCTGCACTGCTGTTTGCAGAGTATTAAGTGCTGGGCTGGGCTACTATTCTGCCTGTGTAATTGCCTGCGTCTAATTGTTTTCACCTGCTAACTCCAGCAGTATTCCCTGCTAGCTTCCTACTAAATCTGTTGCTTCCTTTTTCCTTTCTGTTTCCTCAGGGAGGAGCCGTGTGCAAACCAGCAGAAACATGCTCACAGTGGCTTACACGTGTGCACACATGCTTACACGGTTCAGAATCTGCTTATTCGGATTAAAACGCGTGCACGCCCACGCAAACAGTGTTAAACATCTCCCAACATGCTCCCACATGCTCAGTCTGCCTTACACGTGCACACACTGCCTTACTCGTGCTTCATGGCGTGCACACGTGCGCATACACACCCAGCAAGAAACTTTGGTGTAGGCAACAGTGTACACCTTCCATTTCTTGACTTTCTCATGCTTATTTAGTGGCACACCTCTTTCCATGATATCTGTCTGACATCTGTCATGTAACTCTGACCTCCAATGAACTGCATTTCTTTCTACCATTCCCACCTGTGATGTCACCTATTTCCTACTCTGTTCCTTCCCTTCTGTAACTCTTACACTACACAGACTGTGCTCATTTGCTATGTGACAGTGGAATTCAGTATCCTAACACTCATTACATCAGATTGCCTACTAATGCTTAGTTACATCTCTTAGACTCGGCTTCCCCCCTTAGCAACCTCTACATGGTGGCCATGTTGGTTCTGGTCTGCTGGTCCCTGCATTGACATTCCATGTATTGCATAAAACCCACATTTGTGGGTTTATAACCTTTGTTTTTATGTTTTATACAGTGCAGCCCGTTTGCGCGGGGCTGCGCTGGGTTTAAACATCGGCAATCGCCGAAAAAAAAATTATATTTTTAATATATTTGCATCAGGTTACTTTGCCAATGGCCACATATTTGGCCATTGGCATGCTGCCTGACACATATGCACCCTTTATTTGGAGCTGACATGGCTCCATTGCAGTTTTTGCAGAAACGTACTCAGTTGTCAACTGAGTACATTTCTGCAGCTAAAACGGCTCTTACACGGGCTGTTCTAGGCTTCCTGGATCGCTAATCATCCTCATTTGCATGCTATTCGACTGCAAGTGAGGTGATTAGCTTATCCACGCCCACTCCATGTAAGAGCCGTTTTAGCTTGTCTCTTACACGGACTTTGGGCTGTTCCTGGATCGCAAAGGCTGCATGGAGTCTTACACTACTCTTAGACTCCGTGCAAGCCTTCGTGAATCCGGCCCTATATCATTTGGAGAATGCTTGCACCATATTATGCACTTAAGACCCTTTAAAATGAACTCCCTTAATTGTGGTTTGACAGGTGATAAAAGCCACATATGCATGAGGTTCAAATAAGCAAGATAAATAAGGTAGGATCCACAGCCCTTTTCTGGTTATTCATGGCACCCTCCAATATCATCCTCCCAAGACTTTTTTTAATTTGAATGTATGGATCTGTGCCAACAAATACAAGAATATCTTATGATATCTAAGCCATAACGAGCCCTTGATTCAATCCCACTTATTCTCATAAGCCCATTCCCATAGGACACACCTTATCATTTTCTTTGCATAAGGCAGGACCAGAGTTATAGGTATTGCCACGCCACCAACTAGTCACCATGGAGGTTTTAGAAGCAGTGTAAAGATTCAGACAAGGGTGCACAGTAGAAACACATTCATAGCATATATCTTTCAGAAGTACAAACCTTTATTAAACTAGCTAGGCAACAAAAGACTTTTATTATCCACACAAATCTGTGAGTTGGACCATAATTTAGACATCAGTAAAACATCAATTGTATTTAACTGTTAGAGTTTCTGCGCCATTTTGTTTTCCACTTCCTACTAGTCTGTGGCTTCATGTCAGTGCTGTGCAGTTCCCTAATATTACTGATGTAAACAGCTTTTCACTTGTACTCAGCATTTAAACTGCATTTACTTCACCTGGAAGAGCTTTGTATGCTGTTGCAACTTATTTGTTGGAGTTTGGTTTTAAAAGCAAAGTGTCTTCCCTCAAGACTGCGTCTACCTTTATTGATACTGCACCAACTCCTGGAATTACGCCTATACTCTATTGTATAGCCAGTTTACACTAAATGTATGTTCTAAGCTCATACCACAAATTAGTCTGTCTTTGTCTACTGTACAGGATACCTGCATACCACTGAGACCCCCCACAATACTCACCTATTTAGAAACCTTGCCTCTGTCTCTCTTTGCCATCTAGAAGTTAGCCACTACCCTAGTGTCAACTCTCTCTTAGTTACATATACACTTTTTCTTTTTCTTTTTGTAGTTTCCTTTTAACTGTTTTTATTTTACTGCAAATACCTGTATATACCTCGCTATAACATCTCTTCCTACTCTGTCTACACCTCCCCACCTCTTCTACTTACCTGCAGACTCTCACTTTGTGCTCCTTACTGTTTCCCTCCTGGCCTGCTGATTGTTTCTTGTGGTGACTGACTTTTCCTGGCCTCGAATACCCCTTTACTCTCATGTCTATCTCACTCTGCATATACTACATTTCCCTGCATCCGGGCTACCTTCCTGTCTATCACACTCTGAATATACTACGTTTCCCTGCATCCCACTCTTTCTCTCTCACCCTTAATCCTCTGGGGCATTTTTAAACTGTTAGTGTTTCTGCGCCATTTTGCTTTCCTCTTCCTACTAGTCTTTGGTTTCATGTCAGTGCTGTGCAGGTCCCTAATATTACTGATGTAAACAGCTTTTCACTTGTACTCAGCATTTAAACTGCATTCACTTCACCTGGAAGAGCTTTGTATGCTGTTACAACTTATTTGTGGGACTTTGGTAAGCACCTTTACAAATATTCGAAAAGTCACAGCTTGGCTGAGTTATTGTCTCATGCCACACAAGTGAAAGGCTGTATATAAATTGATATGTTATTTTTTATCTGCTTTTGGATATATTTCTACTTAAGTACCATTTGCTCTATTGTACACATTTATCATATATCTGTAGATTGCAGTTTGAATTTCTTTAGCAGTGTTAACTGGTGACAGTTGGTTTGTAGAATTTAGGTATTGCATTATTGGGCATTTAGTTAACTTGTACAGTGACTGCTTTATAGTATGACCTCTGTGTCAAATAGTTTTAGTAGCAGTCTTATGGATGTGAAGTATAGCTCACTTTGTTTAGTTCTAAGTTCTGTTGCCATGAGACTGCCAATTATTTTAACTCCTTAACCTGGCTTGTAGAATTCAAGAGTTAAAGTATAGAACTTCTGTTTTGGCTATAGTCTCATATCTCAGTTTGATTATTTCAAGTACAAAATGGCACATGTTTACTACATGAAATACAGCAGATGTTTTTATTGTCAGTTGTTTTACACTTAGACATCATGGTTAATAGTTTTACCATTGTTATGTGAAAGTGTTATAGCAGAAGTAAGTTACTAAACTTTTGTCTCACATTGTTACTGCTCTAATCTATAAAGTTAATATCATATGTACTTTATTTTATTTATTTCTGTATTTTTCATATTTTATCTCCACTAACTCCTCTCTAGCTGATATCATTAATTGCGTGTATAGTACCTCCTCTTTCTGTTTTTTTTTCCCCTAACTTTTATATTCAACACACTCTCTCCCCTCCTGTTTTCCCTAGGTTTTAAAGCAAAGTGTATTCCCTCTAGACTGCATCTACCTTTACTGATACTGCTCCAACTCCTGGAATTAATGCCTGTGCTCTGTTGTATAGCCAGTTTACACTAAAAGTATGTTCTAAGCTCATGCCACAAATTACTCTGTCTTTGTCTACTGTACAGGATACCTGCATACCACTGAGACCACGCCCCAATACTCACCTATTTAGAAACCTTGCCTCTGTCTCCCTTTGCAATCTGTAAGTTAGCCACTACCCTAGTGTCAATTCTCTCTTAGCTAGCTATATGCTTTTCGTTTTTCTGTTTGTGGTTTCCTTTTAACTGTTTTTATCTTATTGCAAATACCTGTATATACCTTGCTATATCATCTCTTCCTTCTCTGTCTACACTTCCCCGCCTCTTCCACTTACCTGCTGACTCTCTTTTTGTGCTCCTTACTGTTTCCCTCCTGGCCTGCTGATTGTTTCTTGTGGTGACTGCCGTTTTCTGGCCCATCCCGCTCTGTTTGCCCTTGCTACGCTAGGGCTCTGTCTCACACTCTCTTCTGCTGCACAAACTGCATAACCTCAACTTCTCCTCTGATACTGTTGCATAGATGGCACTCTGCACTCTCCCCTCCTCTCCCTGTAAAAATGGGTGTACCTCAAGGGTCTATCCCTGGGCTTTTACTTTTTAATATCTTTACTAAACAGCTCTATACCTCCTGTCCTCAGTCATCTTTAGTGCAATACACAGATTACTCTACAGTCATCACCACAGCCAACTCTCTTTCTAAGCTCTTCTCAGCTACTTGGGCATCTTTTAACTTAGTTGAAACATGGCTCTCCAACAACCAGCTCATCCATAACCCTAAAAAAACAAAGTTGTTACTCTTCCTCCCTAAAAAGTTCAATAATATTAAACCCGCCTTCTCCATACAGTCCCTTAATAACACACCCATTCAGGTAGAATCCGGCACTAACCTCTTAGGAGTAACCATCGACGATTAGCTTAAATTTGACTTGCATGTTAATAACTGTATGAAAACCACTCATTCAGAACTAGGGCTCCTTTACCGTAACAAGAAATTCCTTACCTCTGAAGTCAAGATTACTCTCTCTTACCTACCTTCTATGTAGTCTAATGTACAGTTCTCAGATTCTCGCAAACCTTAAGTCTACACTCCTGCCCAAACTTGATTCTACCTACAACAAGGTTGCTAGAGTTGCTGCCCAACAAACCTAAAAATCCCACCGTCTCTCTCTAAAACACATAAACTGGCTTGAATTACCCCACCAGCTTCTTCTCTCTCAGCTCCAGATCATCAATTCTATCCTGTACCAGCCTTCCTACTGCTCGGTACTGTCCCCTCTCATCTCCCATTATTCTCCCTCCAGACCTCTCTGAAGCTCAAACCAAGACCTACTACAAATCTATAAACCCAAGTCTAAAGTTGGATGCAACATGTACAGCAATCACGCCACTATTGCTTGGAATAGGCTCCCACTAGAAATCAGGACCCTTACACATCCTAAACAATTTTAGACAGCCACCAAAGAGCACTTTTAAAAGTCACTGGTTCTGCCACAGCACTCTTCCTCCTTAAACATCCCCTACTTCTCATACCTTAATCTACTTTCTGCCCTTAACTCAGTCTTTTTACTAGCTCTCTCTAATCTTCCTTGACTACTCTTTCTACTGTCTTCTAAAATCTATTAAGCAAATTGCCTCAGAGAAACATTCTATTGTTAATTGTCTTGCCTTCATGCAACTACATTATGATAAAACTGGGTTTTTGCAAAAATGTACCCCAAAAACTATATTCATCTTAATAACATATTTCTTTTTATACATCTTGAAATAGTTTTGCTATACTCCTGATTATTGACACTGTATAACATTGTATTGCTACTTAATGCATTGTAATAATCCTGTAACATTGCTGTTTAATGCTAATTTATAATGAAAATTGTTTAATATGTTGGAGCTTTTCTCCCTGGGTCTCTGCTGAAATAGGGCTCTTCAGCTCAGTCGGACAATCCCAGTCAACAAATATCAAATAAAATAATAAATAAATACATTTACACATATTCTCCTGTCTGAAAAAGCCTTTCTATCTAAATTTCTAAACTGATAAGATCCCATGCCTTGTTTTAAAGTGGTTTATACAGTTTTGTGTTTTGAGATCTAATCATCACCATTTCTACCAAACAATAAATGGGCATGTCCTGTAGGTAGGTTGTAGAATATTGCCAAGCTGCATATGCAATATCATAGTGGAGAAAATGCTTGGTAAAGCTAAATTACCCTTGAAAGTAGGAGTAAATTACTTTTATCTACTGATTCCTGTTTTTTTTTTTTTATTATTATTTTTGTCTTGCCAAAGAAAATAAGTTACAAACATCTGAAATTTTCTAAGGTTAGAGAAAATCAGTCATGGTACCTGTCTCATAAGAAACAAGATGTTTTGAAGGAGAAACACCTTAATCGGTCTGAATTTACTAAACAATGTGAGGAATAAAGTCCTCCAAAAGTTTATTTTCTTGGTGACCTGAGATATATTTGGCTTAATATTTAGTACTGGGATTTTTGCCATATCTATAAAGGAGTAGATACTCATATATCTATCTCTATTTGCACCCCTGATTGATTTTGAGTTCTAAATATGCTGCTGGATTAAGGGGAAATAAATTAGTCTTTTGTAATTAAAGTGAAGGAATGATCTAATAGAAAATGGAACAAGAGTTCCTAAATTATACTCCAAGTCTTTCACGGGACTGGATAAGCAAACAATCCTATAATCTGTGAACCAGGTTGTCAAGACTGTTTGAGATTTTGCAACAGAAATGCCCAGATATCCATACTTAGCCTGCAATAGTATATCTAGTGAGAATACTGCAAGGGCAAAAAGGATGAGAGAGAGAGAGCACATCTTTGGTGCCTCTATTCAGAGGGAAGGCAAATCAAATGACTTCATTTTTAGTAAGACATGCTGTGGAACAATAGAAGATCTTACATTTGTTGATTAAGCTAAGGGAAATAGCAAATCAGTTGAGTAATCTACAAAAGTAATTGCAGTCTTCAGGAGGAGTAAAACACTTTTTTGTATTAATTGAACTAGAGGGCTGCAGAAGACCATTTCATAAGTTGTTTCCTTCTTTGTCTGCTTAACAAAAACCCAACTGAATATGTGACCCCTGCTCTAAAATTTTAAACTATTGGTTATTGTTATGTATAAGATTAACAACTACACTTTCTAATCTGTTGGCCAATATTTTAGCAAATATTTTGATCTCAAAATGGTACAAGGAAATGGGTCTATACAGAGAGGTGTCCTATGTTTTTGAAGCATAATTTAACTAAATTAGATATATAATAGAGGAATTCTATGGATTCCAAGTAAGTATGGAGATTTAAGAGCAGCTCCATTAAGTCCTCCTTAAATTATATTATAGAAATACTGTGTCAGTTTGTTTAATCCAAATGCTTTATCTGTGGCCAAGTTATCTATAGCCAAGAGAAATTCATTTAAATATATGGGTTTGGAGATGGAAATTTCATCTTTAAGAGAAATGCAAAAAAGGATGTTAAAACTGATGGCTATCTTCAGTGTGTTGCTTGGAAGATGGCAGAATATCCTGATATTCTGCTCTCATAATTTTGTTGATAGTTAACAGACCTGTAACTATTTGTATCCTATAGTCCCTCAACCCTATGATTGCTAGATCCTAGGTTCTCTCCTGACAGCATTTAGCTAATAATTTAAACGACTTGATGCCTCTGGTCCAGTAAAAGAGACTGTATCTTCCCACACTTTTCAACCTCTTAGAGAAAAAAATCTGGGCACAGACAAATAATGGGGGGACAAATGCCCAGAAATAGGGACAATTTTTAAATATTGCTCTTTCAAACTTAGAAAGTTGATAGAATAACAGGTTTTGCCTTAGGATGAATTTTCTGAAGGGAATTAAGCCTGAAACTCAAATGTCTGTCATTATTTTCTGACTTCAACCTTCAATTATTTGCCAGAAAATGACCATTTTATGAGAAACAGATCAAAAATATGAGGCAAAAATCTAGACATCCTGTGAAAATCTGTACAGTATCTTCCTATTTATCCTGAATATGACTAAATTTTGATCATTTGTGTTTTAAGTGTACCAGATTATGTGGCTTAATTTTATCCTGACAATGTCCCTCTTTATATTGATGCTCTTTAAAACAGCCTGTTTCTGTAATAGTTCCATGTTTGTATATTAAAAAAAAACAATTCCTGCTGTGTGTAATAAGCTAACAGAGGTCTTTAGCCCCTGTTTCAAATTTATCCTTCTGTGGTGATAATGCCATATAACACTAGCTTCCTGTCCTGGATTGGTTCAACAACTGCACTGAAATCTTTAGCAATTCAAATGGATTGTCCTAGACCTTTGAAGGACTTGAGTGCTAGTGAAAGTCCATCCAGAATGTAACCTCATCAATATTCGGCCCAGAGAAATTTGCTAAAATAAAAGTGCCAGTTGGTGACTACCTTCAGGAGAATCCATCTCCCCGTGTATCTTGCCTAGTACACTTGTACACTTGAATTTCCCATTTCAGGGATTTGGGTATCATTATAGCAAATCCCCTGTTACATAAGTTAGCACAATATCCCCTTTCCTCCATTTGGTGAACTAGATTACGGCATGAGATTTTAATTTATTTTCCTGTAAACGGGTAAGTTTAATGCCATTCACACTAAGGTCATTTTAGAGTTGTGTTTGTTACCAGCACCTTTGATATTCTAGCTTACCAATATAAAGAGTCACAAACACTTTTTTAATGCATTACTGAATCAATTGACCACAGTTTTTATGTCTACCTGTGCTTAATGGGTAAATCTATACTTAATCTATATTAAGTCAATGCCCTAACTAATTTTGTTCTGGGTACAATTCTTATCAAAGTGGAGAAACTTGATAAGGTAAAAGTGGATCTGGGATAAGGTCACCAGTTAGTAAAATATTTAAAACTGTGTTTTGTAGAAAAACAAAATAACAGTAACTTGATCACAAACCAGCTTTATTCCCCTTCCTGAAGTAACCAGAAACACATGTACACTTATGAAAATGAAAATGGTCAGGGTGATCAAATTCTAACAATGCCCCAGTATAAATGCACTACCTAATGCCACTACATTGTGTGAAGAAAACAAATGGTAAGGGGTAATATATCAGTCTGCATGCCACTATTCAAGCACGGGTACAATGACGTCATGAGCCAGGGCACCAAGTGACAACAATAAAGGAAACAAAATGCCAAAATCTATAAATAGGTGGACATGCAGATGAGAATGTTTGAGAAGACACTTGTCAAATATAGAGCTGCACTTGTAGTGTTTCCAATAAGCATGCATCCTCCAGCATCATTAAAATTGAGACCCATTAACTAGCTCCCTTTACTGTGTGAATCACAATGGATGAGTAGCTAGAATGAGAATTATATACAAGACATGCAGTACATCAGTACGCAATGAAGGAAGGCAGAAGAACACAAGTGCCATCACACAATAGCAAATTCTTTCTTAAATAATGTCATTATGTAATAGCAATATACCCACTTATGAATGTGGGTATTACAGCATTTACCCACAGCTGGCTTTGTTTCATCACTTAGGCTTTGTCCCCATGATCAAATCACACCAGTCATGGGTAAATCCTGTGATACCCACACCCAATCATGCATAATTGCTAAAATATGCTCCAAGTTTCCTGACCCATCTAAGGTATGGCACCAGTGCTTTATGTTTAGTGAAAAGAGCCACACTGTATTCATAGGTTCATAGCTGTATACTAGGCTAATGATCACTGGGGCCTTTATAAGCCTAGCTGGGCAACCCAAATGTGTCTCACAGGTTATATATTTTAGATGTTAATATTGGGGTGATTGTTGGTTATACCTTAGATGGGTCAGGAAACTTTGTTTCACATGTATGAGGAGTCTGTTCCAGAGAAAGGGAATCAGTCTCTCCAACATGTCCTATTTATGCTGCAAGAAAAATTTATGTCTTTAGATCTAGTAGTTCAGATGCTGTTTGTTTAGTGGATGTACAAAAGGTTCATCAGAGTGGGATCCAAGGATGCCTTGTATGCCAGGCATAGATCACCTCCCAGTAGTGTGTAGGAGACTGAGTATAGAGATAAGGCTTTGAGTCGATCCACACAGGACATTGTGTTTATGCCCTGTATTATTTTTGTAAGGAACCTTTGTGTATGTTCCAGTTCCTGCATTTGTCTGATAAGGTACATACCGAAGGGGACATTATACTCAATGAAGGGTTTGAGGGCCGAGTATAGTGATACAGTGTCTTCCCTGGACCAAGATGCCATGCACTTACTTAAGTTCAGCAGCATAGAAGGATTTCCTTACTACCTTGGATACATGTTGGTTAAAGGCCAGGTTATTGTTTACATGTGTTCCCAGATCCATGACTAGTGGGTCAACTCTTAGGGTTGTTTTATTGATAACATAGTTTCCTTTGGTGGCCAGCTTCCCAAAAGGTACTATAATGCATTTATTTGCACTGAGTTTTAAGCCGTGCCTTTGGCACCAGTAATATGTCTGCGTTAAACCCTCTTGTAAGATGTTAGTATTTTGGGAATTCAGTGACTGCTCCCAGTTTGCAATGATCTGCAGACTTGGTAAGCCAGAGGCCCTTGACATTAGCCTTGATTTCTGAGAAGAAGATGCCAAAAAGGAGTGGGCCCAGTACAGAGCCTTGGGGGCTCAACTTGTGACTGGCCTCTTTGAGGAGCTGGTCTCACCAATCCTTACTTCCTGGGTCCTATCTGTGAGCCAGCTGGCTAGGATGTATATTAGAACATCGAAGTTTCAAAACTTTGAATGTTCTAATGTTGTGTCTTTCGGCTTTTCCCGGTTAGGGGTCGCCACAGTGGAACTCTGGTCCGCTAATGATTGGCAGTAGATTTTTACGTGCCGAGTTGCCAGCTCTGACGCACAACCTTCAACGAAGGTACGCCCATTCACGCATGTCTCCACACAGAAGATGCTCTAGCTGAGAATCGAATAGAACAATGTCTTAATGTGAGGCGACAATGCTACCGCAGCACCACCACCACCGCAGTATATTGATCCCTATTCAGCGAAAGCTGAAAATATCATAGCAACAGAAAACCAATTTTTTTCCTAGGGGAAGAATTTGGTTGTCCATTTCTGTTGCTTCGGTATTTTCAGCTCTGTGGTGGAAAGTTACAGGTCGGGTTCAGGTAAGTGAGCAATTGAGTGCGGGTTAGGTTAGTTAGGGTTAGGGTGTGGGTTAGGTTTGTGTGCGATTGTGCGGACATGTGTGGACATGAGGGTTAGGTGAGTTAGGGTTAGGGCACAGGTTAGGTATGTGTGCGATTGTGTGGACGTGAGGGTTAGGGCGGGGTAGGTGAGTTAGGGTTAGGGCGCGGGTCAGGTAAGTGTGCGATTGTGTGGACGTGAGGGTTAGGGTGGAGTAGGTGAGTTAGGGTTAGGGTGCGGGTGAGGTGGGTGTGCTATAGTGACGGACCTTAGGGTTAGAGTTTGGGTTAAGGTAAGTGGATAGTTAGTGGTGTGTGTATAGTTTAGTGTAGGGTTAGGTGTAAGATGTTAGGTGTATGTGTGTGGATTGCTGTTTGTTTGGTGTGCTTGTATTGTATGTATGTGTTTTGGAACAGCGATTTTTTTTCCCTAGGAAAACATTCGCTGTTCTGTATGTTTGATGTTTTCAGCTTTCGCTAAATAGGGGTCGATATTAGAATATTCGAAGTTCTGAAACTGCAATGTTCCAATATAGACCCGCAGGCTATCCAGCATATTATATAGGGGTTCATATTTAATTCTGTAAGTTTAACACTGCCAGGGTGTAGTATTGTATCAAATATGTTAGCCAGGTCAAGGTAGGCAGTATGCACTGTTTTACTCTGATCCATTGCCTTGGTGACCTTCTCAAAGAAGTCCAACAAGTTCAGTAGACATGACTTTCCTTTGGCAAAGCCAAACTGTGTTGGATCCAGTGCCTGAAGTTCTCCTATGTTTTTGTTGACCATTTCCATGATAATTCTTTCCTTGGCTTTGCAAATAAGACTAGTTAGACTACTGAGTCTGTAGTTTCTTGGATCTGTTGATAATCCACCCTTATGAAGAGGGATGACTGTTGCAGCTCTCCATTCTCATGGCATAAAGTCTGTTTTAAGACTTTAGTTAAATAGTAATTCCAGTGGCCCTGACAGGTCATGTTTTAGACTATTTGGGAGACACCTGGAATACCGAGCACCATTGAGGCTCTGTTCTTGGCTTTAGCAAGCATAGCCAGGACATTCTCTCTATTTATAGCTGGAGGGGTTATATTTGAATGCATTTATTGGGAGGTGGGTAGGGGTGAGTGGGGGTAAAATTAGAAAATAATTTGTCAGCCAGCAGATTTGCTATATCACCCGGCTCAGTGAATGTAGCACAATTAACCACCAGTTCAGCACACTGCTGTGTGCTTTCTTTGAGGTTTCTGACATAGCTGAAAAAGACATTGTGGTTGTCTTTTGTATGGAAGACTTTCTTGACCTTAAAGTTGGATTTATTGGACTTAGTTAGCCCTCCTAGCTTGCTTATTTTGATGAAAAAGTTCTTATTTTAGTGGGAGTAACACTTTTGATTTTAGCCATGAATTTTTTACCTTTTGTTGTATAACCTGTTTAATCTGGGATGCCACCAAGGTGGTTTGTTTTTGGAAATAGTTTTAAGCTTGCTTCTGGTAGGTATAGCAGCCTCTGTGCAGCAATTGACATGGTTGTACAAAGTTTCCCTGCATGGCCTGCTGCAATTTCTGAATTTGGAGGGGCATTGAATTAAGAAAAACTGTTTCTTAATAAAAGGTGGTTTGCCTATTTCCTAACTGTTACTGGGTTTACTGGAGTTACCAAGTTGATTTTGAATTTGAAGTAGACAGCATTATGGTCAGACCTTATCAGGGAGGATTTGACATTGGGGGTGGTGCAGCATTCTTCCCATGTTTGTGAGTACAAGGTTAAGTATGTTACTGGAACCCCTAGTGGGCATATGCACTAACTGGTTAAGGGTGTTTGTATTTATGAAGTCCAGGAATCTTTGTGACATCAGATTTGAGGCAGTGTAGGATTCCCAGTCAACAGAAGGCTAATTAAAGTCCCCCATAAGTATGGTGTTAGGTTGTATGATGAGTGTCTCCAATAGGTTTAAGTAGGCATTATGAGTTCCATGGGACATGAAGAGCGAGCTATAGCTTACTAAGATATGGTATGGAATTTAATCTATGGTGTCCTGCACATGGAAAAACTCCAGCTCATCATCCTGGTTAAAGAACCTAGAGGTATACTTGTTACTGATGTATATTGAGGCAGCTCTAACTTTAGTCCGTGTCTATGCAGCTACTGGTCTAAAAGTGTGAAAGACACTGAAACCTTGCATTGCTGGGCTACTCTCTGCAGCTTTAAACCATGCCTTGGTAACTGCACAGATGTCTATTCTTTAGGGTGAAGAGGGCTTGGAAGGAGTTTAGCTTTTAGTTTAGGCTTGTGGCATTGAGCAGTAACACCCTGAGGTTCAGTTGAGTTGATTTTTGCTATGTCGGTAGGTTTGTCACTTTGACATTGCCTAAAAAAGGCTGTCTGGGGAAGGATAGTTTTAGCCAGTATTTGAAAGCATGGAGGAGACAGGTGCAGACCATCCTTGTCAAAGCAACATAGTTTGCTGACCATGTCTTCCAATGCTGACAGATATCGGATCCCCTTAGAATGACACCAGAAAATCAGCCAATTGTGAAAGTCACTCATTTTTATTTTCATATTGTGGCATCATTCTTGGTTAGGGTAATATGCTGCTTAATGCTAGGCTCAAACCAGACTGAGACACACAAAGATCTATAATGTCACTCTTCATATAGTCTAGGGAGGTACTAGACCATATGAAGATATATCTTTGTCAGGATGATCATTATCAGATGACCTGCAATATTTTAATTTTTGGCAAGTTCCTTGGCTTTTTTAAAGGTTCATTCTCTATCATTATATCCTGGGCATCAGAAGATGGAGCACCTTAGGGAAAAATAGACTTTTGATGTTTTGAAATAATCCCCTAAGATCTTTCAATGACAGGAGTCTTTTCTGAAACTAGAAGGATACTAATCTATTTTTAATAAGTACCAGAAGCTCTATCTTCTCTATTCGTTCTTGCAAGCTCCGGATTCTTGAATGTTTTTATATGCCCTATGTTTGATATCAATCTGCTTAGTTTCTAAGTGCAGTGCATAACTCATTAATGTGATTAGCATTTCTAGTGATCACTGATTATTGTTCTGCTGGGTCAGCCCATTGCTGTTGTAATGTTTGTTGAACCTCTTTCATTTGTTGTTTACGTTAAGCACTTGTTTTATTTCTTTGAATGCCTGAAGAAGTTACCTGGATAATGTTAGTAATGTGCTCCTGTGAGGTATGAATTGCCCTGGGGTCCTCAGATAAGAAATTCTATCCTGCTGCCATCTTAAGGCTGATGGATCTTTGTAAATATGATTCATACTGTATAACTGAGGTAAACGTATTATAAAATTAAGGAAATCGAATAATGTATTCAGAAGTACTTTAGATGTATTTTAGTATGTTTTGTTTGTAAATAACCTACAAAATACATTCCTACAGTTGGACATAGGAAGGACGCTACATACTAGTCTGTTCTCCTCACGTTCATGCCCAAGCACACTCCTAGTCGCTATGAATTTGCTCAGTACAATAACAGTAGTACTTGCTGTAATTCCCTGTATTTGCCTATTTAGATTTCTGTGAGGATAAAATGTGAACCTGTACGGCTCAGTCCTCTTCAGTGAATTGTCACTAATTCTGTGAATCATATAAAGGTGATTTAGGCCATGGCTTATACATTCAGTGAACATTTCCATACTTGTTTGCATTTGGAGCTTTTGTTAAGCTACATCATCACCATGACTATTTCCCAACAGGCATTTGTCTTCATTTTTTGTCTGGCCCACACTTACAATGATTATCCTTCTTTGAAAACACTCTTTTAACGCTGCCTTATTTCTAGGTTCTCATTTACGAACTGTGCCTAACAAACATGCTGTAGTCATGCTATAAGTGGATTACTTGACTGCTTCATTCATTAAGCCTATAATGGCTAAAGTAGATCTTACTTCTTTTTTGATATAAAGTGACTGATAAATGAGGTTTGGTAACAAACCAATTTGTCCAGGGACATCTTCAGAAGGGGGTCAGATAAATAAACTAGTGGGAGTTAGGGAGATGGGGGGATGAAAGGGATAAATTGTAAGGTGAGATGACTGGGAGGAAATGAGATAAAGAGGGAGGGCTTAAAGGGTTTAGGCAAGTGTAGCTGGGTAAGGGATCACATTTTGGTGTGAACTTGCTACATGACAGATTTACGTCCATGACGACCAGTAGGTACTTTGATGGACAGGCAGGCCTTTGGTTAATGCAGTAGATACAGAGGAAGTAGGTAATGATTGTATAATACATACATACATGCATATATATATATATATATATATATATATATATATATATATATATATATATATATATTTTTTTTCTCTTTCTACCTGGTAAATGGTGGGTTAGGGTGTTTCAGGCTGTGTGTAGGTTAGATTGGTAGGAGGTGCAGGCTCTGGCTTGCTGCATGTGATGATTGTTCTTGGTTGGCTGGTTGCTGTTTAAGTTTATTTAGTACTACATTAGCACTGGGGTGGAACTGGCTCCCTTCACGGTTTGACCATTGGCGGTAGAGACTCATAGTAACAGCTCCCGCAGTTATTGTGTAAGGTTGGGGTCATTATTTAAGTTTTAATGGCATCGTTTCCCTCCCTGGATGTTTTAGACAGTTTCATTCAGGATTAGATGAGGAGTTGAGAGGGCTTCCATCACTGTGCAGTCATTGGTGGTAGTAAGCAGTGGTAACAGCTCCTGCAGTTAGTATATAAAGTGGTGGTCATTTTATGGTGCTTTCTCCTCAGTTCATTAGTGGTGATGGTAGGTGGCCGCACAGTTTCTGCTTCTGTGTTGATGAGTGGTGAGTGATTAAAATGTTTTCAGGCAGCAATGAAGGGTTGGGAGGGTGGCCTAATGGTTAAGGTGTTTGCTTTACAAACACAAGGTGCAGGGTTTGAGTTTCACAAGGGATAATTGGCTAAGCTTAAAATGGCTCGCAAGGGCAGTTAGCTTAGTACTAACCTATGAACCTATGAACCTATGACTCACACCTGCTCACCGTGTATATGTGTTGGAGCGGTACTGCATATTTGTTGGGACAATAAGGTTTACTTTGCTTTCATTCTTGTTCTTGAAAAGGAATTTTTCTGATAAGAGCAGAATAGAGTGATCCATTCAGCCATCCGATGTAGAAAGAATAGGGATCTGTTTTGGGGTCATCCGATATACAAAAAAAAAAAAAACATAAACGTGGAGCAGTTGGGAATTATGGTGCAGATCAAGCAGTTTGGGTGGGAGTGCAGTTAAGTATGGTCATGGGCTGGTTGTTGGGGTCACCGGTTAGTGGTTCTGTTCAAGGGGACTTTTTAGGAATGAACAAATTTTATCGTATAGCAGTATGGGTGTCATTTGTGGGCTTGGGAATAGGCATTCGTTGCTGCGCATACGCAGCTGCTGCCAGTGGAAGGATTGACTGTTAGTCATTAGCACTGCCAGGCTTCACATCAGAACAGCACTTTTCTCCTCACAAAACAAAACAAAGAAAGGGTACATTTTGATAGAATGTCAGTTACTTTATATGGTCTGTTCCTCTTAACATTGGGGTTTCGGACAGCAGAGTTGGTACGCTAGGATTTAAAGTACTTCTCCATGACTCACTATGCCTTAAGATGATCCCTTTCTAATGGCGGTTTAACGTGTTGTAGAGACAACTTTTGATTGTGGGAGGCAGATATACATAAAAAAAAAAAACCTTAACTGGCTAGACAATGTTAAGTAGCTAGGCAAATACAATGGGGTATACCATGTTCACGAACTGGAGAGACTTTCAGGTCTGTTTTATGGCTGCACTACATGTATGATCTTTGTAGGATTAGCGGGAACATGCTTGTGGTTAGCTTTGACGTTGTGGTTGCAGTATATGGGAATTCAGTGAGCATTATGGTTGGTTTATATTGATACTGTGTGAGATACAGTACGGGAAGATGTTTAATTAAACATGGGGGTACTGTAATAAGATTGTTTATATGGCACAGTACATTTTGAACAGGTAGTTTCCTCTAGAATTAGTTAAATGTCCTTAAGAGTTATTGTATAGCGGTATAAGATGCCTTATATGACAGATTGCAGTTGTGACCAGGTAGTTTCCTCTAGAATTGGTTAAATGTCCTTAAGGTTTATTGTATGACGGGGTTAATTTCTTATTTCCGGCTGTCAGTTTTGTGTATGCTGTTACTTGTCAACCTTGTTATGATTCACTCAAATCACGAGAGGTGACATTGTTAATGTTCCTCATTATTGACAAGCCATAATCCTCTATGATTTAACTACAAATCCTTTTAGGAGGTACATGTTATTATGTTGGTTGCCTTAAGAATTTATTTGCTTTTATAAAATGGCAGTTATCTGGCAGTATACATTTTCTTGATGAAATTGAGAGGGAGGACTGGCATGTAATTTACTGCAATTTTACAGTAAGTGTTTATTCCCACTCACAGGTGGTGGCTGGGATGGATTTCAGCTCATTATTTGCAGAAGCTAAATGATGGTTTGGGGGGGGGGTGAATTGTGTCTATAATTCTTGAGTGATGAACTTGGGAGATTTGAGAATTACTGCTCAGAAGGTCTTGCTGATATTTTGCATTAGAATGCCTTCACGTGGCACATTCTCGGATGCAGCATGCACACAATCGGTTCCTCATTAAGTTTGTGACTTTCTGTGTTCTCGTGGCTAACCGACGACAAGTGAATTCACTGAGGACAGCCACTTTAGTCCTGAACTTCATGTCCTTCAGAAACTGCATGGTAACACAAGAGCAGAGGGTTGGGGCAGATGTGCTTAACTGGTTTCAGAGTGGTTAACAGAACAACAGCCGAGGCTGGAATTTTTAGTGGTTACTATTACAAACTGTTTTTATTACCTATTGATGCCAATATAATGTGAAAAGAACTTTATGTATGTAGCCTGGTTTAAAGAACCACTAAAGTCAAATGGGGCTTATGTATTTAACAGTTGTAAATATGTGTAGTTAATTAACAACATCATCCCCAAAATTCACTGTAGTCTGCTGTGGTGGAGATCTGAATACAACTGCTGAACAGCAATATTTTATGCATACAAAGCCAATATTTATTTCATTTATTTCTCTTGCAGACTGATGACCTGAGGGATGCTGTTGTGGTGGATATGCAGCTGCTGGAGCATTGAGCAGGTCACAGATGATGGAAATGCAGAGTTGGTACAAGCTGGTGGTCCGAAGGAAGTGGTCTTGTCAGTTGATGGATGTTACTGCAAGGAGTGTTTTGGTTGCTGGGGTAATGAGGTCACAAGTAGTTTGGCATTTTATGTGATTTTGGGGCTTTGTGCAGTTTTTAGTAGTGTGTGGGACAGGTAAGGATGAAATATCAGGGGCATGTTTGAAGCAGGTGTTTAAGTTTAATTAGGGGGAGTTTGGAGTGGTCTGTGGGTGGGGGTTGGAATCATAACAATTGAGATTGGGTTGGACTTTAGGATCTGGCTGAGTGATTTGTTAGGCAGGCCCCCTTTCATTTATTGCTTTGGTTGGAAGAAAGTTTTGGAAGGGGGTAATATGTTAATAATTTGAATTAATTGATGGGGATGGGGCAATATTTTAATCACAGATCACAAATGGCAAAGTAAGGCTTGGAAGGCTTTAGTGGCTTTGTGACTAAACGCCACAGACAACTGGGTGTTAAGCTTCCTTACATGTTAAGTTTTGCTTATTTCCATGGTGGTTTGTTTGCAGAAGGATACTGCCCTGGCTTTGCCAATCTTGGTAAGTAAGGGGGTGAGACTTGCGTATGTTTGTGAGTGGCATGTAGGGTTTTTGCACTTGTTTGAACCGTGTGAGTATGGATTCAACTGTACAGGTGACAGACAGGAAGGCAAGCTGGTTAATTGAGTTTACAGCAGATTGATCTGAGTAGGCTAATTTTGTTGTTAGATTGGGGGATGCATTTTCCCTTTAATGTATGATATTTCATCATCTCATTGTGCCGTTTCCTGATTGCATCAATGGGGGAAGGGAGCATTTTGTATGGATCTTCATCTCTCATAGAACGTAGAGATTGGGAAGGGTTGGAGTAGGAAAGGTGGGCCAGTAGAGGTGGTGCACTTATATGTATGACTTTTTAGGAGTATGCAGAGTTTGAAGGAGCATTCCAGATAGGTGGTTGTTTAGGGATAAGTGAGGAACTGGGTGTACTGTTGGCTAGGCTGAAGTTAGCAGGCCTAAGCAAGGATTTATTTTGGGATTCTTAGCAGATGTAGGCCAAGGTTTTGATTTCTGTCTGGATGTGCACGTAACACATTTAAAGAAAAGTTTGGCAGGGGATATTCAAGTTCAAGCAGTGGACCCAAGGACAAGCAGTGGATATGGGATGTTGAGCTTTTGGGGATGCATTGCATTGTTCATGGGGAATTACATTGGTTTGCAAATGTGGCAGGAGTTTTGTGGAGGGGGGGGCATACTTTTGGGGATTAGTTTGTGGCTAGTTTTTTAGAAGAGTAGGATGACTGCAGAAGGGATGTGGGACTTTGGAGTTAATTTCAATTTAGCACTCATCATGGTTTCTGCAGAGGAGTTGGGGGTAATAAGGTCCATTTCATTTGGGTGATATGACAGTAGTATGGTTACTGGTTGTCAGGTTGGGCTAGCAGGATTAGATGCTTGTTGCTGGACTTTGAGGCAACTTTGATAAGAAGTAGATGGTAGTGGTGTTGCTAGCTTGGTCAAATTGTGTTACAGCCACCAGGGGAGTAGGAGATTGGGAGATGGATTGTTGAGTTATGTGGTTTAGGCTGTGGACAAGGTGAGACATTTCAGTTGGTCAAGGAGGAGTTAGCAGCAATTTTTGTAATTTTGTGGGTGACAGATTAATTTACAAAATTTTGGTTGGTGGCTCATATGCTAGAAGGGTAGATTTGTTAGTGTGAAGATTGGCAGGCAATTCCTACTGTCAAAGAAAGTTGGTTGCAAGGGTCGGCATTGGCATATGGAAGGTCATTCGTTTATATATGTTTTTTCTCTTGGGGATGTATTGATATCATTAGTAGGGTGGTTTTGCTAGCCAAATGCTTCCTTGCCTTATGGATAGTGGGTATCATGGAAGGATTACTAGGCAATGGATCCATTAGAAAAGTAATCACATTTGGTCATTAGTATATCCATTGCGCAGGAAAAGGGGCTGCAGTTAAGCATGATGGCATGTCAATGACCTTGTTTTGTTTTGAGTGAAATTCACCTTCTTAGAGTTGGTGATACATTGTGCTGGTGGAGTTCGTCGGGCATGGATTTAGTGTTTTGGTGGTGCATTTCGCAAGTAATGACATGGGAATTATTGTGAACCTACTAGCGTTGGCAAGTGAGAGTTTAATCAATATACAGAGGTTATACTAGGTTATGAGGTAAGGGCTTGTCACTTTAGCATTGTAGTGGGATCATGGTTTAATTTCAGCTGTTTAAACTACTTGGGCTATTTATGAGAGGGCTTTGGGAGATGATGACATGAATCCAGTTTGGTTTGAGAGGATGTCATACACCGACTGATGTTTGGTTTGATGCCTTTAATAAGGTTAGGTTGGAAGTTGGTAGGAGAGAGGGAGAACAGCCTGGTCAGGCTGGTGGGTGGAGAAGAGGGACAGGCTTGCCCTCTTCTGTCCCCCCTCTGGGTTATAAATAAGCAAGTGGAGGTAAGAACGCTGATTATTAGTTTGGATGTCTAATCCAATAAGTGGTAAATATAAGCAAGCGGAGGTAAGGACACTGCTTATCTTGGAGGTGTAATACAATAAATGGGATATGAAATGAATTGTTGGACACTGCTTCATAAATAAAGTAAATGAGTTGAGGTATGGTGCTGCTTACTGGGTCAAGATGAGTAAGGTCACACTGCCCTGACTTATTTGGCTGGATGGGTAATTTAATAAATGGTATATGAACTGAGTAGCTGGATGCTGCTTCCTAAGTAAAGTAAGTGAGTTGAGGTATGGACGCTGCTTACTGGGTCAGGATGAGTGGGGTTACACTGTCCAGATTAACATTACATAGATGTTTATGCTGTGATTAAAATCGGCTATACTATGTTCAGTGGTAATTAATAAATATTGGTTATCAAAGCTATGTTATGGAATTTTAATAATGGTTGTCAAACGTCATTTGGTGTTGTGTGTGTTCATTGAAGGGGACCAGGACAATTAAATATATCCTGCAGAATGTGTCTGCTATAGATAATGTATGTAGGTCTTTTGTTTGGCAGAATAATTATAACTTTTTCTTGTAGGAATGTAATTTTTCCCAATCTAAAATAGGAGTTTTGGTATCTTAAATGAGTTTCTGCAGCTAGTGCTTCTAAAGAAATTTATTTTAATATTATTACTGTTCAATGGGCACAGGAATTTAACTGGTATTTTATGAAAGCTACTTTGTTTTATCCTGGTCATTCAACTTCACATTTGAAGTCTATTAGTTTCATTCATTTGCATTCTGATTAATGATTGTAGACCACTTCCTTTCCTTGTGACTAATTCTGTCAGCATATTGGAGATCAGAAAAGTTTTAACTTTAACTTAAAGCCTCATGTGATGATCTCTCTCTCTCCCCTAAGTCTGAGTGCAGATGTTATCACTGTGTCACCTAAACAGCTCATTGGTGGATTGCAGTGTCAGTTTAGTTCTGGATTGCTACAAATCTACTAGATGGCATTACCGAGGCATGCAAGAGCCATTGCTGGATGTATACATTCTATTTATTATTATAGCAGAAACTGCGACAGCATGAAGCATGTGACACCAAGTTAGCCTTATGACTGCTGACTCCTTAAGTGGGAATGTATTTTATACATTAAATTCTTCCCTTAAGCTGTAAAAGAACTTGTACAAAATATAGATACTATTGACTATATTATGGTTGTCATGTGATGTACATTTTACATCTTAACTTGTTCAGTTGATTATGTGGCGGTGAATAACATTTGAACAATGAATATACACACACAATTATGAATAACAGCTATTGCTATCAGTCTTTGCTATCATAATGAGACACAGTCTTTCTATTGTCTATACATGGTGATAGGTCTTCCAAATCTCAAAACTTTGAGGCCTACCAGGTAACTCAATTCCACAGGTGGGAATGTCAGAATGATCAGAAGTGTTACTAACCTGAGTCATACTCAGAACAGTTCTATAAATCGGGTATTCTCTCTCTCTTATAGGTTCCTGTGTCAGTTTCTAGCGCTGACTTTCCTGCCATGTAAACACATTGGCTGCTCTCATCACTGAGCTGAAAACAGTCCTGTTCTATTTAGATGTCTCTTGCATCTCAGCAGCTGACCATCTTTAGTCAGATTAGTATTTAGGCTCTTGGGTTATTGGCTTGTTTAAAGATAACTTCTTGTTCTGAATGTCTGTCATATAAGCTTTTAATTTTGGCAACTTCTGACTGAAGTGCAGGCAGTACTCTGGTTAATTTGTCATGGTAAGATGTCTGCTTTAGCTGAGCTCTTGTCCAATTGTATATAACATTTGGTGCATATTCTGGTTGAAGCAAGACTCATGTAGTTCTAATGTTTATTTTTATTTTTCTCCTTAACAATTGAGAATGTGATAACCAAAAAGGTTGCGGTGGATTTACTCCTGTATTCAAGCAAAGCAGTGTGACAATCTTGGTTCAAGATTGCAGCACTTTTTCATAGTATTTTTGACAGTCTGTATCCTGGACCAGTTTATTATAGATATCTTGGACTTGTGATATGTTTGTATTCACAGTCTTGTGAAAAAAATAAATGAAATTCTTGACTTTGTAATTGTGAACTGTTGTCAGAAATGAGAATATCTTGAATCCCATAAAGTGAAAATCATGTTGAAAAGCATTATATTGAATTTGATGATGTATCACCTAGTTTTATGATATCAGGATACTTCAAGTCATGGTGAACACAAATGAGATACTGACTGTCTCTGAAATTAAATGAATCTGTAGATATTTTTTCCCTTGGCCTGCCTGCAATTCTATGTGGTAGCACTGTTTCTTTGAAATATGTTACAGATCTGAGAGTTTTTCTCCATTTCAATCTGATGATATGCATCAGGCTAAAACTTTGTTTTTAGCTTCCTTTGCGCTTAACTATGTTCATGGGTGGTTAATGTAATCTCTTTATTTTGTTTCATAACTGGTTTAATATATTTGGATGGGAATTGGGAACTTTTTTTGTTTTCATCTGGCCATTCTAACAGTGCCATATTTTTCAACCTTTGCATTTCATTCTCCAGCCAGGTGCTCCACTTTAGTTCATTGTACTGAACAGAATCATATATACAGGGCTGGTCTTAGAAATTATGGGACCCATTTTGGTTGGTCTCCCAGCCGATCTCCCTCACCTAGAACCCCATCTCAACCCCAGCCCCTTTTATCTACTGGCATCCTGAAATTAAGATTATTTCTGTTTAGGTATTGAGTACATATGCTACTATTGTGTATAAAAAATAATTAAGGTATATGGTGGACTAAGCTTGCAGATGATTGCAAACTGGGGGTTATTTTGGACTCCCCTGCAGACCTTCGACTACCACGTGACCACGATGGTGAGGAAATCTTTTTATGTTGTGCAACTTATAAGTAAGGTCATGGCCTCCAGGTCTAAACAGGTTATTATTCCACTGTACTCTGCCCTTATCAGACCAATCATAGAGTACAGTACTGCCTTCAGTATGTACCAGGCATATGCAGCAACTAGAGTGACCTCAAAGGTTCCTTGCAAAAAGAATACAAGGCATAAAATACTTTCATCACACAGAGTGCCTTAAAACCCTTTCCCTTTATTCAGTCTGCTATAGATTGCTGAGGTTTGCTATGTCTGACTTGCAAGGCATCCACAAACCCGAACCTCCAGCATATTCGTAAGTCAAACAGTACGAGAAATGCAAAGTCTAAGGACATGAATTTTGTCAGTAACTTAGACCATGGTGGAGAGAGATATGTGTTCCACAGACTGCCCCTCCTATGGAACAGGCTTCCCATCCATGTAAAGCTGAGTTTGTCTATTACCCAGTTTTAAGCATAACCTAGACCAATGGATGAGGAATAGGAAATTTACATCAGGCCTGGGACCCATGTCCCGTATGAACAGAGGTAGCTTATAAATCCCTGGCTCACAATGTCCTATTTGGATACAGAATGTTATTATTCTTGCGGGAACACATGGCTAGGCTTAGAAAAGTCCCCCCCCCCCAGGTTGTTAGTCTAGTAATAATCTATGAATCTATGAAAAAATATCTTTATTAGTTTATATTTTGTCCAAAATCATGTTAAAACATAAGTAAACTATCGAACTATCTTGCATGGCTAAGTACACTATACACTCCCCTTCACCTTTGGGAGGTGCTGCAGATGAGATCAAGGAACCTATGTAACTCTGAACGAAGCTCATTTGAAACATGAAACCTGGTAAAATCTACTAACTCATCACACTCCAAAATCTCACCTTTCATATCCAGTGTCTTCAGATGCCAGGATGTGTGAAAAATGAATTAATGGGGATGGGCTTGAGAGTTGTGAGAAGTCTGAAGGTCAAAAAGAGAATGAGATTTTTCTAAACTCCATTTTATGTTTTAATCTCATATCATCCTTTTCTTCCTTTAAAGGCTTCCAACTGCCTTCTACATGTAGTCTGAATTGTTGAAACCATTTGCCCAGTTAATTTTCATACCCTGTTACAGTCAGTGGGTTTCCACAAAATTATGTAAAATTTCTAAACATGCTTAGAATGCTTAAGAATGACAATAATAAATAACAGCATCAGCAAGCAACAACTGATGATGATCATAATCACCATCACCATCTCTAGCCTTTCATTTGAAACAATATTGCTCACACACCACCCACTTAAAACTATTTCTAAAAGTTTATTTTTATTTGTTTAATTATTTGCTGTGTAACTGGACTAATGGTGTAGGTTATTTTTAGCTGTAGCTCTTGTGACAAGGCAGTAGAAAGGGCAGCCCTATGTCTGTCACAGGCCAGCTGATTGCTGTTCATAACCTTGTGACTAAAAGATCACTGGATTCCTGTCAAGGTAATTAGCCTTGGAGAAGAGTGAGAAGGTGTGTGTTGCATTTTTCACACTTTCTCCTTTTTCTCTGAGTTTGCAGTCTTGGTGTTGATGTATTGATAAGTGTGTGTGTGTTTGTGCACATATATCATGATCCAGCACTCAGTGTAGTCAAATTTAGAGACAATGCAAAAAAATCCAAATTATTTCCATAACATCAACATGGCAATTGGCTACTCCTTTAAGCCCAATTGCAGATCAGTTTTGCTATTCATATTATCATTACAATCAGGAGTAGTAAACTATGAAATCACTTCTTACATGCAAATTAAGAATAATGGCACCAATAATCAAACTAAACAGTATATTTACAGAAATCATAAAATTGATTTTATTTATCATCAAAAAGAATCTGAATACTACCACAAAAAATCTTATTTAAATGCATGATGTTAAGTTGTCAATCTCGCCTTCATTCTTGCTGGATGGGTTCGGAGCCGATCCTCGGCTCCGACTCGGCCACTTACTAAAGCTCGAGAGCATATTTTACCGGCTCGAGGCAACCCTATATCCCATGATGCTAGGCAATAACTCCCCAGATCTCGTTTGCCGCTTTTGCTTGCGAGGTGCGTTTTTTTACCGGCTCCTGGTAAGTCTTAAATATAGAGTGTTCAGTCACCCTTTTTGAGTAAATTTTTTCTGCCTAGTTATTTCTTTCAATAGCTAAGTAACTACCCTTAACTTTATTACTTTTTTATACCTTCCCTTTTTCATCCCTTATATCCCTCCCCCTCCACTTTTAGGTTCGGCCTTAAGCCTGCCCCTTTCTTGTTTTTTCTTAGGGATCCTGTGGAGTGTTTGGGTGTGTCAGTATCCCTATTAACATTTTATTGTTAATTTAAAATTTTTTGAGAGTGTGTGTGTGCGTGTGTTTTCTGTTACTTTTGTGTAACCCTCGACACTGTTATGTCGAAGGAACCTAAAGAAGCTAAGGTCCCAGGCTTTAAGAAGTGTGACTCGTGCTGTCAGAAAATGTCTCTGACAGACGGTCACACTTCTTGTGTTTACTGCCTGGGACCCCTGCACCTGCAGGACTCTTGTTCAGTATGTCATGCATTCAGTCCAAGAGTCCTGCAGGAGCGCAGGAATAAACTGATACTTAGGGGCTTGTTAAAGCCCGAGGGCTCCCCGACTAAGTCTGCGTCGGGGAGGCCCTCGAAACCTGCAAAACTGTCGGCTCCAAGTACTAAGCCTTCGGCTGCTGGCTCCTTGTCTGTGCCTAGATCGGCTCCGGCTGGAGCCGATCCCTTTGAGTCACAAGTTCCGGTCTCGGCACCACTCGGTGCTGATACCTCTGAGCCCATGCTTGCGCTGTCGGCTCTGGCTGGAGCCGACGTGTCTTCGGCTCCGTTGGCTACTTCTAAGAAAAGGTCAAGATCCCCTTCTTTGGAGTCCATCCATTCGGCTCCGAGGTCTCCCCTGCTTTCGGAGCAGAGCCATCGGAGCCGATCTTCTCGGTCGTCCAGGCTTTCAGATCACGACCTTGAGAGAGTGGTAAGTAGACTGTTAAAGTCTCAGGCATTGGCCCAGATGATCTCTAGACCAGCAAAGCAGCACAGAGTTCAATAAATTTATTAAATACTTGTGTCTATAACAGACTAGTTTCGGCAAACAGCCTTCTTCAGTGTAACACAATGTAGTCAAGTTCCATTTTAATCATCTTTTAAATACTTATCCAGAGCCAATCACAATCATTTGCTCATGAATATTGATAAATTTGAAACATCTTCATTTTTTCATACAACAATACAAAGGGTACTGTATATACTGATAAAGTCATTCCTAAATGTCAGGCTAAACACCCCGAAGAGGTGCATACACAGAATTAAGAAGTTGTTATAATATTATGGTATATCCATCCTCATGCTCATATTAGTAGAGAACTGTGTTTAGATAGCCATTATCCCTGGCTACTAAGCCAATCTTCATCAAAAGCACCAAGTGTGTAATACATCAAGTGCTCAAATTAAATAGACTGACAAAATAGGGGAAAAAATAAAGCATATATATAGGAAATCGTAATAAATATGCATATATGAATATATATGGGTGTACAAAATAACTGAAATAAAAAATGAAAATTAAAGAATAAAAAATACAAATAAAAAATAAATAAATAAAAATCAGCAACATCCACAATATAAGGCTTATACCAAAGATTGAGCCCAAAATATGTGTCGTTAACCTCCAAGACTGATAATGTAATAGTAAATGCAACTATATAATAATATCTTATCTAAGATAATAGTGAAATCAGTCCTGAAAATTAGCGTGAGCATCCCAAAAAATGTGTACATAAGATAGGACCACTTATTTACATAATATGGCCTATCCATCCAGTCATGTACTCATATTGTATCAGTCTATATATGTATGGCCATAATCCTTGTCTTTTCAACAATTATTCATTTGAGGCACCAAAAATGTTGGATATCGGTACTTGAGGTAAGAGGCCTAAACAACCTATATCAGAACAATGGGAAATCAAAGGCTATATATACAGAGAATGAAGTAAGTATACACCTATAATTGAATATGAGTATGCCATTATACATACTAAATGATCCATGCTGAGAATCTTCAATTAGGTATTGAAAAATAGAAATCAAAAGACACATTCTTGACCACCAGGATCTAAACAAGTATGTTAATAAGTGGAACTGATTGAGATACTGAATAAATGACTGTGTGAAGCTTGTATGACTACATTGGTTCAAATTGGTCATTATATTACACATGCACATAGTCCATATACTATGTATAATTAGAGTAGGGCCAATGATCAGTACCAGCCAAGATGCTAAGTGATCCTAATCCCTAGATGATGGGTAACCTAAAGAAATGTAGTCCACTTGTTGGAGTCAGATATATCAACATGAATGTTGTCAAATAGCCAACTTCTCCTATAACCAACTTCTCCTATAAATGGTCATTCAATCCAGGATGAAATAAACCCCCCAATGTAGTAATCCAGTATTTCTCTTTTTGGTCCAGTAACCCATGCCAGCCCTGTTTGTTGGTTCTATCTCCAGAAATGCGGTCAATAACCATAAAGGTAAACCTAGCTTGAGGATGTTTTAATGTGTGTTGATATAAAGCACTAGTCTCCTTACGGTTTTTCATATCGCTACGGTGTTCATTCATCCTGAATCTCAGAGCCCTCGAGGTTTGTCCAACATAAAATCCCCCACAGTAACACGAGGCCAGGTACACCACCCAATCGCTACTGCAATTACCAAAAACCTTAATGTCAAAAATTCTACTGGTATTGCGACTGGTAAACTCCTTGGATTTAAGCATATACTGGCAGGATCCACAATGGCCACAAGGGAATGAACCAATAAGTTCATCACCATGAAGTGTCAGTTGTTTATGGGTCGTCCCCACTTGCCATATGTTTGAAATGTGAAAAGTAAGACCCCAAGGTTTTACCTCGTTTATATGAGAAAAGACAACGAGGTCCCAGGATACTTCGTAGCTTTTCATTAGCCAGTAGAATATTCCAATGTTTGTTAATAATGTTTCTGATCATATTAACGTTTCTACCATATGTGGTGATGAATCTGACACCTGTACTGCGAGATGATTGATTTTTGTTCTTATTGTGATATTGTAATAGGTCATCCCTTTCAAGACCATTTGCTCTACTCTGTGCAGACAGAATATCAAATCTGTCATATCCTTCGGTAAATCTTGACCGAGATCCCTACTGGCCACTTGGTATTCCTCAATATTTGAACTGAGCCGTTTGATACGTATGAACTGGGATATAGGAATACTCCTGATGGTGTGTGGGGATGTAAACTTGATCGTGTAACAGGGTATTATATTGCGGGTATTTACGGAAAACCCTGGTAGACAAAGTATTGTCTGAGTTCCTATATACAGTGACATCCAAAAGCTAATGCTGTTTCTATCATATGACACAGAAAATTCAAGTCCCCAGACATTGTCATTAAGATACTCAACAAATTCCCTTAGGTAACACACATCAGCCCACACCAACCAGCAGTCGTCAGGTAACGTCTCCAAATGTCCATTTCCACCTGAAAGATATTATGTGATGTATCATAAATCATATATTCTTCAACATAGGCCATGAATAGGTCAGCGTATATAGGGGCAAAGGATGCCCCCATAGCTGTTCCTTGTAGCTGCCAGTAACATTGGCCTTGGAAATACAGAACATTCTTGTTTAACACATGTTCAGACATACATATCAAAAGAGTGTTAAAGCCCGGTGAATATAGGTTAGCCCTTTCCAACCAATATTGTATAGATTGAAGACCCGCCCAATGTGGTATGCTTGTATATAATGATTTCACATCCAAAGTACATAAATACCATTCGGGTTCCAATTGAGTTTCCCTGATAATTTGTAGAAACTGAGTGGTGTCCTGCAACCTAGATCTTATGTGTTCCAATAGGGGTTTAAGATATTTGGTAAGAAAGGCCGACAGTGGTTCGGTCAAAGAACCTATTCCTGAGACTATTGGTCTGCCTGGTGGTTTAACTAAAGATTTATGAATTTTGGGTAAAAGATACAGTATCTGTTTGCATGGTTCAGAAACCATAAGTGAATCCAAACATTTCTTATTAATAATACCCTCCTCATAGGCTAGCCGCAAGAAGGAATCAATCTCATCCTTAAATACTGGTGTAGGGTCTATAGACATGTTCATATAGCACTTAGCATCTGACAATTGGGTTAGCCCTTCTTGGACATAATCCGCAGTATTCCAGACCACAACCGCACCTCCCTTATCAGCAGGGACAATAACTATGTCTTTATTGTCACACAAAGTATTCAGAGCTATCCTGTCTTCAGGAGTTAGATTACTAGCCAACATGATATGTCCCATATTCTCAAAATGAATATCCCTCAGAATACTGTCCATAAAGATGGAAACGTGTTTATTCATAGGAGGTTGGAATGAGGACTTACCAAAACGGAAGTCCCCAGATGGTTCTGACTGGTTATCCTCAAAGAACAGTCTAAGATTTAATCTCCTACAAAAGGCCTGTAAATCCTGAACTATGTGATATTCCTGGCTGAAAAATGAGGGAATGTAGTTCAAACCGGTCTCCCTTCAGGGTCTTCTGGACAATTTCTTGAAATAGGGGATACATCAGGGTCCACTCAGAATGTGTTAAATTTATCCAAAACCATATTGACAGATGAACAGGTTGCATTACTAAACAAGGGTTTGAACTACATTCCCTCATTTTTCAGCCAGGAATATCACATAGTTCAGGATTTACAGGCTTTTTGTAGGAGATTAAATCTTAGACTGTTCTTTGAGGATAACCAGTCAGAACCATCTGGGGACTTCCGTTTTGGTAAGTCCTCATTCCAACCTCCTATGAATAAACACGTTTCCATCTTTATGGACAGTATTCTGAGGGATATTCATTTTGAGAATATGGGACATATCATGTTGGCTAGTAATCTAACTCCTGAAGACAGGATAGCTCTGAATACTTTGTGTGACAATAAAGACATAGTTATTGTCCCTGCTGATAAGGGAGGTGCGGTTGTGGTCTGGAATACTGCGGATTATGTCCAAGAAGGGCTAACCCAATTGTCAGATGCTAAGTGCTATATGAACATGTCTATAGACCCTACACCAGTATTTAAGGATGAGATTGATTCCTTCTTGCGGCTAGCCTATGAGGAGGGTATTATTAATAAGAAATGTTTGGATTCACTTATGGTTTCTGAACCATGCAAACAGATACTGTATCTTTTACCCAAAATTCATAAATCTTTAGTTAAACCACCAGGCAGACCAATAGTCTCAGGAATAGGTTCTTTGACCGAACCACTGTCGGCCTTTCTTACCAAATATCTTAAACCCCTATTGGAACACATAAGATCTAGGTTGCAGGACACCACTCAGTTTCTACAAATTATCAGGGAAACTCAATTGGAACCGAATGGTATTTATGTACTTTGGATGTGAAATCATTATATACAAGCATACCACATTGGTGGTCTTCAATCTATACAATATTGGTTGGAAAGGGCTAACCTATATTCACCGGGCTTTAACACTCTTTTGATATGTATGTCTGAACATGTGTTAAACAAGAATGTTCTGTATTTCCAAGGCCAATGTTACTGGCAGCTACAAGGAACAGCTATGGGGGCATCCTTTGCCCCTATATACTGACCTATTCATGGCCTATGTTGAAGAATATATGATTTATGATACATCACATAATATCTTTCAGGTGGAAATGGACATTTGGAGACGTTACCTGGACGACTGCTGGTTGGTGTGGCGGGCTGATGTGTGTTACCTAAGGGAATTTGTTGAGTATCTTAATGACAATGTCTGGGGACTTGAATTTTCTGTGTCATATGATAGAAACAGCATTAGCTTTTTGGATGTCACTGTATATAGGAACTCAGACAATACTTTGTCTACCAGGGTTTTCCGTAAATACCCGCAATATAATACCCTGTTACACGCATCAAGTTTACATCCCCGTCACACCATCAGGAGTATTCCTATATCCCAGTTCATACGTATCAAACGGCTCAGTTCAAATATTGAGGAATACCAAGTGGCCAGTAGGGATCTCGGTCGAAGATTTACCGAAAGGGGATATGACAGATTTGATATTCTGTCTGCACAGAGTAGAGCAAATGGTCTTGAAAGGGATGACCTATTACAATATCACAATAAGAACAAAAATCAATCATCTCGCAGTACAGGTGTCAGATTCATCACCACATATGGTAGAAACGTTAATATGATCAGAAACATTATTAACAAACATTGGAATATTCTACTGGCTAATGAAAAGCTACGGTATCCTGGGACCTCGTTGTCTTTTCTCATATAAACGAGGTAAAACCTTGGGGTCTTACTTTTCACATTTCAAACATATGGCAAGTGGGGGGATGACCCATAAACAACTGACACTTCATGGTGATGAACTTATTGGTTCATTCCCTTGTGGCCATTGTGGATCCTGCCAGTATATGCTTAAATCCAAGGAGTTTACCAGTCGCAATACCAGTAGAATTTTTGACATTAAGGTTTTGGTAATTGCAGTAGCGATTGGGTGGTGTACCTGGCCTCGTGTTACTGTGGGGGATTTTATGTTGGACAAACCTCGAGGGCTCTGAGATTCAGGATGAATGAACACCGTAGCGATATGAAAACCGTAGGAGACTAGTGCTTTATATCAACACACATTAAAACATCCTCAAGCTAGGTTTACCTTTATGGTTATTGACCGCATTTCTGGAGATAGAACCAACAAACAGGGCTGGCATGGGTTACTGGACCAAAAAGAGAAATACTGGATTACTACATTAGGGGTTTATTTCATCCTGGATTGAATGACCATTTATAGGAGAAGTTGGTTATAGGAGAAGTTGGCTATTTGACAACATTCATGTTGATATATCTGACTCCAACAAGTGGACTACATTTCTTTAGGTTACCCATCATCTAGGGATTAGGATCACTTAGCATCTTGGCTGGTACTGATCATTGGCCCTACTCTAATTATACATAGTATATGGACTATGTGCATGTGTAATATAATGACCAATTTGAACCAATGTAGTCATACAAGCTTCACACAGTCATTTATTCAGTATCTCAATCAGTTCCACTTATTAACATACTTGTTTAGATCCTGGTGGTCAAGAATGTGTCTTTTGATTTCTATTTTTCAATACCTAATTGAAGATTCTCAGCATGGATCATTTAGTATGTATAATGGCATACTCATATTCAATTATAGGTGTATACTTACTTCATTCTCTGTATATATACGCCTTTGATTTCCCCATTGTTCTGATATAGGTTGTTTAGGCCTCTTACCTCAAGTACTCGATATCCAACATTTTTGGTGCCTCAAATGAATAATTGTTGAAAAGACAAGGATTATGGCCATACATATATAGACTGATACAATATGAGTACATGACTGGATGGATAGGCCATATTATGTAAATAAGTGGTCCTATCTTATGTACACATTTTTTGGGATGCTCACGCTAATTTTCAGGACTGATTTCACTATTATCTTAGATAAGATATTATTATATAGTTGCATTTACTATTACATTATCAGTCTTGGAGGTTAACGACACATATTTTGGGCTCAATCTTTGGTATAAGCCTTATATTGTGGATGTTGCTGATTTTTATTTATTTATTTATTTTTATTTGTATTTTTTATTCTTTAATTTTCATTTTTTATTTCAGTTATTTTGTACACCCATATATATTCATATATGCATATTTATTACGATTTCCTATATATATGCTTTATTTTTTTCCCTATTTTGTCAGTCTATTTAATTTGAGCACTTGATGTATTACACACTTGGTGCTTTTCATGAAGATTGGCTTAGTAGCCAGGGATAATGGCTATCTAAACACAGTTCTCTACTAATATGAGCATGAGGATGGATATACCATAATATTATAACAACTTCTTAATTCTGTGTATGCACCTCTTCGGAGTGTTTAGCCTGACATTTAGGAATGACTTTATCAGTATATACAGTACCCTTTGTATTGTTGTATGAAAAAATGAAGATGTTTCAAATTTATCAATATTCATGAGCAAATGATTGTGATTGGCTCTGGATAAGTATTTAAAAGATGATTAAAATGGAACTTGACTACATTGTGTTACACTGAAGAAGGCTGTTTGCCGAAACTAGTCTGTTATAGACACAAGTATTTAATAAATTTATTGAACTCTGTGCTGCTTTGCTGGTCTATTTGGTCAATTTGGTGCTGGTTACATGGTTTGGACCGTGCAAACCCTCGTGCATAGGACTTGGTACATGCCAGATGATCTCTAGCCCATCTCATCAGACGGTGGCTATTTCAACCACACCTATTTTTCCTCCTTCGACTCTCCCTCAGAGTTCGGAGCCAGAGCTCCTCGGAGCCATGACCATTGTGGCGTCGGAGCCGATACCTCCCCCTTCAGCTCCTTCGTCTTCCGCTCCGATCTCCTCTTTGATACCTTCATTGGAGGGATCCGGGCGTCTGATCTCTCTCGTCGGCTCTGAGGGGGCTAGTGGCATCGGACCATTGTCCGACCCCATTCTCCCTCTCGGAGCATCGGCGCTGGTGAACTCGGCCCCGACATCGGCCTCGGAGCCTTCCCTGTCAGTGCGACCTGGGGTTCCTACCTCTTCGGAGCGGGGGCCCTCTGGCCTTTCTGATAGGGGAGCCTTCGAGGTTATGAGGAGCGTACTAGCCCCAGGGCTTAGTCAACGGTCAGCTCCATCAGCTCCTCCCACTACAGTGCCTGCTGATGTCTCTTCTCACTCTCTTGCTCCCGGACCCAGAGATCCAATGCCTCAGGTTTCCCTACTGGGAATTTCTTCCTCTTCCGAGGCTTCTCCTGACCTGTCAGCGGAGCCTCCGCAAAAGAGGACATGTAAGAGGAAGCATGTGGACTCCCCTGAGTCTATTACATCTGACACCGACTTGGATGAGTCGGAGGGATCCCCAAAGTCCTCCTCTGAGGATGTTTCCTTCTCAGACATCCTGGAAATCCTGAAGCAGAGGGGGAACTGGTCTTCCCTTAATCCTTCCGAGGATGAGTCGGTGTACCTGGAGGCGTTCGGTTCTCGACCCTCCACCTCCTGGGTGTCTCCGCCTTTCAACCCCCTTATGGAAGTAGTGGCTCAGAAGGCATGGTCGGCCCCGGATTCGGTGGAACCCACACCTCGGAGGCCATCTAAATTCATTACAGCACCAGTCGACAAGCAATTCCTGACAAAAGGTGTACCGGCGGATGCCATGGTGGTGGCTGCAGCCACCAAGAAGGAACTAGCTGATCCTTCAGTACCTGTCCATCCTCCTAATAAGGATTCTAGGACCATGGATAGGTACGGTAAGTGGATGTTTTCTTCAGCGACCTTTGCCATGCGGTCGCTGAATTACCTGTGTCACTTCACCCGCCTTCAGAGAGATATTCTCAAAGAGTTGGGAGAAGTCTTACAGGATCCATCAGCTGCTGGGTCCCAGGATAAAATAAACTCACAGCTTGGAACCCTGAACTCGATTGTTAACTCCTCCATGCGTCTGATTTTATATGCAGCCGATGGAGCGAGTAGGGCCGCAGGCACAGGAGTGGCCTTAAGGCATCACGCCTGGATGCAGCTGTGTAATTTTGCGGACCCTTTCAAGGCATCCTTCACAAATTCCCCTTTTGATGGTTCGGCTTTGTTCGGACCTCAATTGAAAGACACCTTGACCAGATGCGAGCAAGATGGCAAGACTCTTTCTGCCGTAGGAGTCCGTTTCTCCACCCCTTCAAGACCATACCCTAAGGGTCAGAAGGGTAGGAAAATGTGGTTCCACAAATCTCAAGGAGTCACATCTGATGCAAGAGGTCAGTTTACCCCCAGAGGCAGAGGGGGTAACAACAACAGATGCCGCCCTAGGGGCAGAGGGGGTCCGCAAAACCAGGGTAGCAGGGAGCCTCTCTCTGACAAACCCTTCCAACATCCCTGAGATGTTGCCCGATTGTCTACCTTCGGAGGCAGTCTGGGGAAGATTGTCGCTGTACCCAATAGCCTGGCTTTCCCTTACTCAAGACAAATGGGTACAGTCGATCATATCCAAGGGTTACAAAATTCCCTTTATCCAAACCCCAATTCAACAAAAGGGAACCCTTCCAGATGTTCCACCCGGTCTAAGGGAACTAGCAGTATCAGAAATATCAAAACTGCTAGCAAAAAGAACCATCCAGCCAGTCCCAGCAGACCAACTAGGATCCGGAATCTACTCAAGGTTCTTTTTAGTACCAAAAAAGACAGGGGACTGGAGACCAATATTAGATCTCAGCAAACTGAACAAGTTTGTAAAGAGAACAAGATTCTGGATGGTCACGCTACAGTCCATTCTTGCCTTTCTGGGCAAGGACAATTGGATGTGCTCTGTGGACCTTCAGGATGCGTACTATCACATCAAAATTCACAGGTGCTCCAGAAGGTTTCTCCGCTTTCGGCTGGGGGCCAGTCACTACCAATTCAGAGCCCTGCCCTTTGGTCTCACTACAGCCCCCAGAGTGTTCACCAAATGTATGGCAGTGGTTACGGCTCACCTGAGACGGCAAGGATTCCAGGTGTTTCCATATCTAGACGACTGGCTCCTCACTGCCACCACCAGGCATCAACTTCTCCAAGCCACAGCTTACACCATTCACATTTGCAGAGGGCTAGGAATCTCTATAAATTTCAAAAAGTCTGCCTTGTCGCCTTGTCAGTCTATTACCTTTATAGGCGCCAACTTGAACACCGTACAACTTTCAGCAAAGTTAACAGACCAAAGAGTCTTAGATATTCAAAACCATGTCCAGGTTCTTCTTCAGAGCGACAAAATTCAGGCCAGGTATGTCCTGAAATTACTGGATCTTATGGCGGCCTCCATAACATTTCTTCCCCTTGCACGTTTTCACATGCGTCTTCTACAGTAGATGCTGTTTGCCCAGTGGTCTTTTCAGCAACTCCCCATGCACCACAAGATCATGATAACTCAAACTTGCAAAAGTCATCTGTCCTGGTGGATATTGTCCTCTCAAGTCCATCAGGGCAGACCTTTTGTTCCTCCTCCCCCAGTCGCCACGGTTACATTGGACGCCTCCCTGATCGGGTGGGGGGGGGGGCATTTTCAGGGCAGGATGGTCCATGGCACTTGGCAACCTTTCGAGCGCCACCTGCACATAAATGACCTAGAGATGAGAGCAGTGCTTTTAACATTGCAAGCCCTCCACGACTCTCTTCCCCTAGGAACTATTGCAATTCAAACGGACAATATGTCCGTAGTGTGGTACATCAACAAGCAAGGCGGAACCAAGTCCTATCCCCTGTGTCGAGAGGCACTCAGGCTTTGGCAATGGGCAATCTCCTCTCAGCGGTTTCTGATAGCAACGCATATCCCCGGGAAGTCCAACTTCATAGCGGACAGGTTGAGCAGAGCCATACTCATGCCACACGAGTGGTCTCTCAAACAATCGGTAGCGGAAGAGATTTTTCAGAAGTGGGGTCTTCCTTGGTGCGATCTTTTTGCTACATCCCAAAACAGCAAATGCCCTGACTTCTTCACCCTCTTCCCCCTTCCAGGCCATCCCCTCAGAGACGCTCTAGTCCAAGATTGGCCTCGGGGACTTCTCTATGCCTTTCCACCTTTTCCTCTAATTCCACAAGTAATTCAGAAAGCAATCGCCTTGAGAGCCAAGTTGATTCTCATTGCCCCTTATTGGCCTCGACAGATATGGTTTCCGTTCCTACATCATTATCTTTTGGTGCAGCCTTGGCATCTGGACCCAGCCCCAGATCTGTTGACCCATCAGTCGGGGCAGCTGCACCAATCCCTACATTCTCTCAACCTCACTGCTTGGTTGCTCCACTTCCGTCCTTAGCCAGGCTTCCTATGATTTCTAATCCCGTCCGGGATATCATAGTAGCTTCCCTTAAATCTTCCACCAGAAAGATTTACACTAGTAAATGGAAACGTTTCTCCTTCTGGGCAAAGGCAAGGAATATAGATCCTTTTACTTCCCCAATTCATTCGGTCTTAGACTTCCTAGCCAAAATTTTTCATTCAGGGTCTTCTGCCTCTACAGTAAAGGTTCAGTTGGCAGCCATATCGATTTTTCATACAGGCTTATATCATGTCCAATAAGCTTTGCAAAGCCTTCTTTAAAGGTGTATATTTACTTAGGCCTCCGATCAAAGATCCTCCACCTCAGTGGGATCTTAATTTAGTTTTAACATCCTTAATTCTCCCCCCCTTTGAACCTGCGGTCTCCTGTTCATTGAAATTTCTTTCATGGAAGACACTTTTCCTAGTCGCCATTACTTCTGCTAGGAGAGTATCAGAGCTTCATGCCCTCTGTATTCGTCCTCCCTACTTAATCTTCCACAAAGACAGAGTTTCTCTAAGGACTAATCCGTCCATTCTTACCCAAGGTGACATCACAGACAAATTTGAATCAATCAATTGATCTCCCAGTTTTTTTCCCAAACTATACTAATAGAGAGGAGCAAAAGCTACATTATCTAGATGTTCACCGCCAGCTCCGGTACTATCTGGATAGAACTAAACAAATAAGGAAATCTGATCAACTGTTTTAATCGTATGCAGAAAATAAGAAAGGCCTTCCTGTTTCCAAGGTAACCCTATCTAGATGGCTGTCTTCTCTGATTACATCTATTTATCAACTCAGAGGCAGGGAATTATCTTCTAAGCCAAAAGCCCATTCAACTAGAGCACTAGCTACATCTACAGCTTTTCAAGCTAGACTACCAATAGACACTATCTGTGCGGCAGCCACATGGGCGTCTCCTCATACCTTTGTTTCGCATTACAAATTGGACATGCCTCCAGGGACAGAGCAACATTTGGTTCCACCATTCTTAAGAGTCTGTTCCAATAAGCCACCCAGGATGAAGGTGCTAGGGACGCGGTCCCATCCAGCAAAAATGAAGGCGAGATTGACAACTTAACATTGAGAAGTTATGTACCTACCATAACGTTCCATGTTAGTTGTCTTCTCTCGCCTTCTTTCTTGCATCTCACCCACCATCCCCCTAGCCTGCACAGACCGAGAAGATCTTCCCTTCTTTGAAGGGTCCTTTTATTCCTTTGTTCACTATCTAGGTGTCCTAGTATATATATATATATATATATATATATATATATATATATATATATAGTGTAAATAATTATCTTTGGAGGTTTTTATTCCTCTTCCTCCTCCTTCCAGTTGGAGGATTTTTGTTTATTGGCCTATGCTAGGTTTTTCAGCTTCCAAACGAGATCTCGGGAGTTATTGCCTAGCATCATGGGAGATAGGGTTGCCTCGAGCCGGTAAAATAAGCTCTAGAGCTTTAGTAAGTGGCCGAGTCGGAGCCAAGGATCGGCTCCGAACCCATCCAGCAAGAAAGAAGGCGAGAGAAGACAACTAATATGGAACGTTATGGTAGGTACATAACTTCTCATTTTAGCACATGAGGATTGCCATCTAGCATACATAAAACTCAACTACAAATGTTCGTTTAATCCTGGTTTAAACTTCGCCCCTTGATTAACTATATTTACATTTTTTTCTTTTTCTTTGATAATTCATGCTTTTTTGCCATTGGATAGTCTCACAGGAGTTATTTTACCAATGCCTTAAAAGGTGATAACCTTTTGCATTTAATATATACTCCATAGATGTTTGTCCAATATAAAAGCCACTACTGTGGCATACTGCCATATACGTCAGTCACTCAAAGGTACAAATGATTAGTGTGAACTGAAGTGAAGTGATTAGTATTGCAAATATATTTCTAATATGTTATAACTCAATTAGAACTGCCACATGGTCATAGGGTTTGTTTCCCATCAGTCTTTGACTATGTATGTGTCAGTTTCTTTTTTATGCCAACTAAAATGTTTATCAGGATTTTTACCTCTTCTTAAAGTAAAATTACACTTCTCATCTAGACTGTTGAAAATTCATCAGATTTGAGCAAATGGCAATATTTGCATTAGCACCTTGCACAATGTTTCTGAAAAATTATATTGAGTTTTGCTCTGCTTACTGCTGCTTGCTTGCTTGCTGTGGGATTTGAAGTCTTCTTAAGACACACAGTCTTGCTGTGCTGTTACTGCTGAATCAGAGACACATAGCTCTGCATGACTCCATCTGTAGTCTGTTTAAAGCACCAAGCCTTTCAAATTGCACACTGATAAAGAAATATATCTTGCAGCTATAAGCACAGTTACAGATAACTTATTTTATAACAAACCACACGTAGTCTGTCAGATTTGTAGCATATATTTACAAAGTTTTCCTTCATTACAGATATGAATGATGACTTCTACAAAATACCTCTCTGTCCTTCTCTCACATAACTGAATTACTACAATTGCTATATACAGAGCTAGTCACGCACACATTTCCTCTTGGTATGTTTTTCTGGCCTTATGTGGGAAGTCACATAATGTTTGTTTTTAGACTTTTCTATTGTCCTTTTGTGATTTAAGCACCTTTGCTGATGTGAGGATGCCATTCTGAAAGGAAACATCTGTATAAGCTGTTCCTACTGGAAAAACATCACGTATTGCTGAATTTATAAAAAAGGATGTCTGTTAATAGATATTTGTTCTACAAATATGAGAAAATCATGTAATGCTTGTTTTCCAGTATTGCTTTGTTAGGCATTTTCTGATGCTGTGAAGAGAAGCCTATCTGTTATACATATAGTATGAATGCACATTGTAAACTCTATACATATATTCAAGCAAACTTTTTCTTTCAGCATATTTACAACAGAATTAATTTCAGTCTTATATTCATAATATCTAACAATTCCCTCTGTTTTTAAACATACTCAAAACATTCTATATAAAAACACATTAAGAAATAAAACCTTTAGTCTTTTTTGATACAAGTCAAAATGCAATTTTACATAGTTAATACAATGAAAACATGTATTACTACCAAACCTGAATGTATTTAACAACTTTTTCTTTTGCAGACCATTTTGTGAAAATACTTTATCAGTTATGAGCTGTGTCTGTTTTAATTTTACTTGATTAATTTATTCTTTTGCAATCACATAATTTAATTTATGACTTAGAATTGTTTCATTAACTCTTTGCAACTGTTGAATTAACTATAAGAGACAATAACTATGTGCTACTGCAAGCATTTATACACTACTGAAAATATACAGTTTCAATGTCATTTTAACCATAAGATTGTGGTCATGTCTCTGAACTGCCCATTAACATCTTGATTGACAGTGAAGTGAACATAAAGTACTGAACTGGGCTTAGATAATACTTGATTTAATTTTCCGCTAATTGGGGTAAAACCAGTGATATTACAACTTGACAAATTACTTTTGAACTTATTACGATGTATCATGTACATTATGTATTTACACAGACTGTTTGTTATTTATGCATTTCAATTTACTAGGTATCCTGGACCCATTGTTTTCTTTAAATATGTTTTTTTCACACATATTCATTACTAGACATTAATTTCATTTGTACTGAATTTTTCTGCATTTGTACATACAAAGACTATCATTTGTACTGAAATTTTCTACATTTGTACATACAAAGACTGTAAAGTACATTTAGTCTAATCTTACAAATTTAATAACATTAATATTGAGCAAAATCTTGGAAAATATTTATGTCTCTTTAGAAATATCTAGTGGAATTGATACCATATCCATATGTCCTGTTATTTTAAACTACATACTCAGCAATTAAAAATATTCATGCTTTTTTATACCAACATTGTTTTGCCAAAAACATATTAAAAATAGTGACCATTCTTGCTATTAGAAACATTTATGCATGTAGCATATCTTTATTCTCTGTTGTATAGCTTTAATAAAGCAATTTTAAATCATCTCTTGTTTTTTAACCATCTCTTGTATAGCTTTACAATTTAACAGGTTGTAAATACAATTTAATTCTAAACAATACAATAATAACCATTATGATAGCTATTAACAACTTGTAAAATATATTATCCTGTCAGGTTTAATCCAGTTTACCAGTATTTCTAATACACTAATATTTCAGACCCTTGTTGTTTATTTTTTCTGTAGCTTTATTTCAGACCCTTGTTGTTTATTTTTTCTGTAGCTTTATTTCAGACCCTTGTTGTTTATTTTTTCTGTAGCTTTATTTCAGACCCTTGTTGTTTATTTTTTCTGTAGATTTATTTCAGACCCTTGTTGTTTATTTTTTCTGTAGCTTTATTTCAGACCCTTGTTGTTTATTTTTCCTGTAGCTTTATTTCAGACCCTTGTGCAGTACTGCTTATACAGTCAGTGTAAAACTGAGAAAGTGCCCCTCCCCCTTATACAGTCAATGTAAAACTGAGAAAGTACCCTCCCCTGTAGTACTTCAGCACTGTTTACCTGCCCTATGCTGTGAGAATAGAATGTATGTCAGCCCAACACTTTGGTTATACATTTATTTTATTAGGTTACTAAATAAAGCTTTCACTGTATATTACCTCTAGTAGGTATTTACACCCTCCTGCACAATTGATTTGAACTGTATATATACTATAGCCCATTTGCTGGCTGTACTTGATGCAACTGAGGTTTTTTTTGTCCTTTTAACATTTACTTGCAAACAGATTATAAGTGACATCTATGCACAATTGTGGCATTTTATTACAATTACCAAATAGTGTTGCCTGTAAACATTTTAACAATTATGTTTTAATAACAATGATGCTTTAGAAAAACTCAAGCTACTTGTCTGGGAATCAGTCTTGTTGTTTATCTGATCTTTCCAACATTTCCTGTAACTATTCGTTCAGTCTAGGAAGGTCTGAGCTCACATTTCATACTCTGTAAACTATAGTTAATTATTTTGGCATTTTTCCTTTAATGTGATTGTGATTTGCATAACTATGCATTTATGCTACATAAATAGACATTATTTTACAATTAGCTTAAATGGATTTCAGTATTTTTATTTATTTATTTATCTATTTAACTGTCTTGCCATTAATTTTACAAAAACTGTTTGACAAATACCATCTGTGATTTTCATTTTAAAATTTAGAACGTTAACTGTTTGGTGTTACTATACAATTATAACATATGTTTATTTATATTATTTGTATTTGCTGTTGTCTGCCTTTTGCTTTTGTGTATTGTAAACAAATGTACTCTAGATGAAAAGAACACACATGCATGTCTGTCTTGTATCTGTATATCTTTATACAAGCATGTCATGTCCCTACCATTCTAGCATGCATGCTTAACCATTTTCAAAACATAAACATATTATAAAATATATTTCTTTTGCACAGATTAACTGTGTATGCAGGAAATTCCCAGTCTTTGTCAGTTGAGCTAATTTATTTCCTTTATCCTGCAACTGCTGTTGAATTTCCTGTGATGTTGCATGGTCTTTCTGACATTCTTTAGTAAGCTGTTCTGCTGAATTTGAAACTCCTATGCACTTTTGAAAAGATGTGTGTATAACTTGTCTAAGCTTCCTGAACTCATTGTGTCTGTCTTTTAGAAGTTTATTACATTTCTTTGTAACAAAATGTACTAGAGTTTCTATCAGTAACTGATTTGACTGTTGTTGCAACTCTGAAATAAACCTTTTACATCTGGTGACAGAACATAACTGTCTAACATTTGAATATAATGTCAACATATTAACTTTTCTTGGTTCTTTACCTTTACAATTTTGTCTGTACAGTCTAACCTTTGGATAATGTCATGCACTGTATTTTTATGACATTGTACACACAATAAACATTTTTATACCACACATGATTTTATTTCAGATACCAGTCAAATATTATAATCCATTTGCATAATGCCTTACTATCAAATTGCAATCCATTTGCATAATGCCTTACTATTAACTTGCCCTAATAAGGTTTTACATTTGCTAATATGCTGTATATACATTTATTCTGTTATTATTATTACCTCTATGGCATTCATACTGTATGTAACACAGAATAATTTTCTTACCAGTCAACAGACAGGCAGATGGCCAAGCTGCTTTACTGTAGATGGTTGAAAAGTTTCTGTAGTCACTTGTGAAGTTGGTACAGCAAAACTGGCAGATTCAGTCTTACAACTTCGTCTTGTACCTTTTCTGGAGAATTTATGGAACTGCTCCACCTTCCTGCAATGCAGTCTCACCGGATTTAGACGTCTATTAAACTGTATTGCTACAAACTGTTGAAAACTGTAGAAATCTGAAGTACTTCACATAAACGTTACTGTGCTTTTACAGGAGTGACATTACCCATTCACTCCCCCTGTTTTTGGATACAGGCTAGGAACGTTGTCAAAGGATCACCATTGAAAAATTATATTGAGTTTTGCTCTGCTTACTGCTGCTTGCTTGCTTGCTGTGGGATTTGAAGTCTTCTTAAGATGCACAGTCTTGCTGTGCTGTTACTGCTGAATCAGAGACACATAGCTCTGCATGACTCCATCTGTAGTCTGTTTAAAGCACCAAGCCTTTCAAATTGCACACTGATAAAGAAATATATCTTGCAGCTATAAGCACAGTTACAGATAACTTATTTTATAACAAACCACACGTAGTCTGTCAGATTTGTAGCATATATTTACAAAGTTTTCCTTCATTACAGATATGAATGATGACTTCTACAAAATACCTCTCTCTGTCCTTCTCTCACATAACTGAATTACTACAATTGCTATATACAGAGCTAGTCATGCACACATTTCCTCTTAGTATGTTTTTCTGGCCTTATGTGGGAAGTCACATAATGTTTGTTTTTAGACTTTTCTATTGTCCTTTTGTGATTTAAGCACCTTTGCTGATGTGAGGATGCCATTCTGAAAGGAAACATCTGTATAAGCTGTTCCTACTGGAAAAACATCACGTATTGCTGAATTTATAAAAAAGGATGTCTGTTAATAGATATTTGTTCTACAAATATGAGAAAATCATGTAATGCTTGTTTTCCAGTATTGCTTTGTTAGGCATTTTCTGATGCTGTGAAGAGAAGCCTATCTGTTATACATATAGTATGAATGCACATTGTAAACTCTATACATATATTCAAGCAAACTTTTTCTTTCAGCATATTTACAACAGAATTAATTTCAGTCTTATATTCATAATATCTAACAGTTTCTTCTTTGTTTCTCTCTTTCTTTTATAATTGCAAATTTTATACATATGGTTAAGCATGCCACAGTTTCTGCATTTTCTGTTTACAGCTGGAAATAGCTTCTTAACTTGCATAATCTGGGGGGTTTACTACTCCAGATTGCACTAATAACATGAATAGCAAAACTGGTTTGTAAACTGGGCTTGATGGAGTAGCCATTTGTCATATTGACTTTATGGAAGTAATAATAATATCAATGTATTATACCTCAGGAACTATAACTCACAGCCTTAACCCTTTGCAACAACTGCCAGACAAATAAAGTAGATTACTTTTATATTGATTCTGAATTTCAATTTGATGTTACGGTAGCTGTCGTAACTATGTGCATATGTATTACTGAAAATGTTTTTTCTAGAAAACTTTGAATTTACACTACTATTTGCTAACATCCAAGAAGTTGGTACTTGTGTTGGTCCAACTAGATTTAAAAGATAGGACAACAAAATCAAGAAAATCCTGTCACACTAAAATTATGTCATCTATGTAACAAATATAGAACTTGAGCAAGACTATGAAATGGATCACCGTATACAACTTGCAGTTCCTAGTTTGTCATGACAAGATTAACAAATATGGGAGTGTCACATGGCCCCATGGCAAACCAATTGTATTACCTACAGTAATTTTTATTAAAGGTGAAAAAAATCGATTCAGTAATATGGTCTAAAACCAAAAATTTGGCTAAGGTAACAGAACGTGATTTATTGGGGTAGTGCTGAATAGTAGATTTTATGAGAGGAAGTCCTACCATATTTGGAGTTTAAGAGGATGTAGAATTTGGGGATGGAATTTTGTTATCCATCTTTGATGTTAAGTATCTCTGTACAGTGATACCTGAGATGCAGGTATTAAGATAGCGAGAGAGTACATCCATCCATCTCAGTACAGAGATTAGTTGTGAATTATTTTATATAATTTAAACATTTTTTTTTCACTTTTAATAAATAATCAACATTGTTATCTTCTGTTTGTTGTATTATGCAGAGCCAAGCCTGTAAATTGTCTACTGGGATCAGTATTATACCCCAGCTACCAGAAAATAAATAAATAAATCAGTAAATAAAAAATTAAAACAATGGTAGTTTAGGCAACTGCTGTTTCAGTGGAAATATTTTGCCCACCAATGGAAGAGAATTCCCTTTTCTCCACTGTTATGCCACCTAGGAGTAGGTTCATTTAAGCTCAGGGGTGTGGGGTGTCCCCCACATGATTGTGAAGGGCTGCTTCCCCTACAAAAAAGATTTACTTAAGTTTCTCTAAGAGTTTTCAGCAAAATTTTTCAGAGTTTTTGTCTTGGGGAAAGTGGTGCTGATTTACCATGAATTCATAAGTACTACAATAAATAGCCAACTGAATATGTGGAAAATTATCTATAGATTTATTGCATTTCAAACACTGTCAGCATCATATTTGTGAAAAATTGTAACTGAAGAATCCTGTTCTCATAAACCAATGTGATGTACATAATCAAATTGAGGCATTATGTTTTTAATGCAATTTCTTGTACTGATAATGGTCCACAGTTTGCAAGTCAGGACTTAAATTATTAGGTAAATGGAAGTATACTCTGTAAAGGCTTAACAGCCAAGCCGCTAGAGATTTCACTTTCATGTTTTTTTGTTTTAATAAAATGTATGTTTTATATGGTTCACAGGCCTTTGTATTTTTGTGGTTTTGATCGATTGGTGTGAGTAGTGGTATACCTTATTTATTATTTATTTATTGATATTTATTTACTAGGAAAGTCAACTGCAGTGGTGGTGCTGTGGTAGCATTGGCACCTCACAGTAAGACGTTGTCCTGTTCGATTCTCAGCTAAAGCGTCTTCTGTGTGGAGACATGCATGAATGGCGCACCGTTGAAGGTTGTGCGTCAGGGGTGGCAACTCGGTACGTAAAAATCTACTGCCAATCATTAGCGGACCGGAGTTCCACTGTGGCGACCCCTAACCGGGAAAAGCCGAAAGATACAACAACAACAACATTTACTAGGAAAGTCAAACTGGGTAATCAATACCCATTTTCAGCAGAAGCCCAGGGAGAAAAGCTCCAGTGAGTTAAATAATATGAAATAAAACACTAGTACTAATGTAATTACAAAAAAATATATACATATAGTTTGATAGTGAAATTCATAAGATGTAGTAAAGCATGAGGAAACACCAATGATATATAAATAAAAACAAATAAAAAAACGACAAATAAATATGACAATCAGTATATACAAAAGTATTAGGAGTATAGTCTAATATGCTAGTAAGTAAAAATAAAAAGACTTTAGTTCATTTTCATAAGCATGAGAATTCAGACATGTTATGACCAATGTAAGATATCCACAGTTAAATGGGCAAGTAGAGCTAGTTATACAGACTGCTCAAACTATTATGAAAAATGCATTGTCAGATTGATAGAAGAATACACCTGGCTTTGCTTCAATACAAATATACTCCACTACAGTCTGTTGGGTCATGACTGTTTTTAATAGGGAGAAGAATGAAGACAAAGTTGCTTACTTCATCAGCATTGCTTCCACAAGATCATGTACCAAACATTCAATCTGCTTGGCAAACAGCTCAACTAAAGAAGAAACCATACAATGACAAATCAACCTAAGTAGTTTTGCAGTTCAGATAGAAGCCATTGTATGAATATAAAATACACAAAACATTTGGAGTAACAGAAATCTGTTGTCATTAAACACTGGCACCCTGAGACCTAACATAGTCAGGCCTGAAAATGGGCAGTTGTTAAGATTTAATAGCACATATCTGTAAACAATAGAACTTTTCTCTGTTCAGTGATGTGACCTTCCACTAAGATTACCTGAGATGGATAAACATTATCAAGAACTGACACATGTACCTATCAGAAAGACTGTTCCCGATGTAAAGAGCTGTTTTAAATGTGACATTGTTGCAGTTGGCAACTTTCCTAATCTTGATATTCCAGATTGTGACATTGCATTACCTGCTTGGTCCTCATTAGTGGCTTTTACTTTGTCTACACAGAGTGACTGCAGTGTTTCTAGATTTGGAAGACCTATTACACTGCTACTACTTGCTATAATAGAAGCGACTGATAATTATTGATAATTACAGTTGATATACATAACTTCTTATAATGCTGTGTAATGGCATGTAACCTGTGAGTAAGAGGTATGAAGCCTTTACTGTGACCCAGGTTAGTGCTGTTTGATTAGCTGAAGAGGCAAACAGGCCTCCAAGTACATAACCTGTGTTTTTCATGACAGCATTGATATAGTATAGTATAATGTTGTCAATGCTGTTTGTAATCTGTGTATATATTTTGTGTAGTAGCTTAAGGGGAGGGATGAAATGTATAAAGTGAGAGTACTATTTTAAGAGTTAAAACCATAAGGGTAAATTATATAGTGTATCACACTTTCTTCCTGCTTTGTCAGTTGCTGTCATGATAGTGAATGACACAGATGAATCCAGACGGACTTTTGTGTGACTGTGTTATGTCACCTTTTAGTAGGTCTACGGTTATCTTGAAAGAACTTGCACATCACTGATTTCTGAATACTAACTAGCATAAAACATTAAGTGGACAACAGGATATAGATGGCCACAGGCAACCTTTTTTTGCCTTTTTACTGCTGCCGTGCATTGACTATCAACCCCCCTCTTAGTCAATCAGCCCATTTGTTTCCTTTCACTAGGGCATGGGTTAAGCGTGAGGGGTCCTCTTTTAGACGGACTTTGGGGTGGTTCATAGTTTTCCTTATTTTCTCCCCAGCCCTAACTGTGTTTACTCAGCTAGGCACTAGGGAGGGGTGTGCAATGGCATCCTTGGAGGATGTTCCCTCACTTCTGCAAGGGACCTTCCCTCCAAGTGATCCACACTTCTCTTAGAGTATGAGCAGTGGTCTATCTGGTCAACATTAGGGAAATCACATCACCTTGTGTTCCCCTTGAATGCAAATGAACCCCTCCCCTCCTCCTGGAGAGGCAAGCAGGCCATGCTTCTTCATTCTTCAGTCCTGCTTGAGTCCTTCCATGCTGGGGTTGCTAATCAAACACCAGTAACCCAGGTCACAGTAAGGACTTCATAACTCTGCACCACAGAGCTGGGTGCCAGCATAACGCTTTTTGAAGAAATAAAGGACAATAGTGGTGCAAACATGTTTCCAAATTTGAAAGGTCTCTTCAGTATGTGCAAGTTTCAGAAATGGAGTTGGCCCACTTTAATGTCTGCAAAAGAGGAGATGTAGCACAGGAAAAAATTGTATGCTATTTGCACAAATTGCTGTGATAGGACTGATTTGCATTATGGTTCGGACAAGGAGAACATTCTTGGTAAGGCTATAAGAATTGCCAAAAAATATTTCTGCATCGTTTTTGATCTTTTACCTCCAGAATCACAGAGAAAGATCCAAATCAAGGAGACTTTTTTAAATGCTGGCACTATAAAGCTTGGACTTTAATGGAAAAATTTTAATTAAATTAACCTGAATTTTTTTGAAGCAGAAAAAGTTTGTAGCTGTAATAATTGTCATTATCTGTTGGCAGAAGTTTGTCATCTTTAAAATGATAAGTTTTACGAAGGACAGAACAAAATTTTCAGCAAAAATCAGGGGTATCCTTAAAAGTTAGGGAAAGCCAAGAGGTACATTAACCTGCTTAGACATGGTTCAGAGATGTGGTGAATAATGTATGTGAGAATCAGAACCACAGCAATCTCATTGACGAATTAGAAAATGTCCTTTGGGCACTTTTATCCAATGCAATAAAATAGGTAAGAAATATGAGAACAAAATTGGAGATATGCATGGATTTTGCGATATTTACTATTATTATTATAATAAGTCAGTGGCATTCATTTTTAATGGAAGCTTTGAAATTCCAGTGATTCGTTACTGGAACAACACTGAAGAAATGGAAACAGTGAAACAGGGTGGAAAGTATAATGATGCAGCATCTGTACCAAAGCCTCTTAATGGGAGAGTGTTTAGTTTAGAGGGAATGAATGTCAATGACTGTTTGATAGCAAATTCTAAAAAGGAAATTATTTCAAGTCACAAAAGCATACAAGAATAAGGAAACATAATCCAATCACATGGCAGCATCGCTCAAAGGTTATGTAACAAAGCATTTTTTTTTCTCCAAGAAAGATGACAGAGAAGCTTGACTCTGTAGCATGGAGGGATGAAACCATAACTATGACCCCTGTGGACAGATATTGATAAGTAGTTTGGGCAATGGAGGAGCCTGATGGAGGATGGGAGTGAAATGCAGTTGCTGGCTTGGCCATTTTGGGGGAATGGAGGTATTCCAGTCTGATGTGATGCTGACACCTAGTAGAGGGAGAGCTTAATGTTTTACAATATTAGAGTCCATGGACATGGTTGACTTTATCAAAGGTGCTTTCACAGCAGCCTTTATGGGGCATGGGTGGATGCATGAATGTCAGAAGAACATAGTAAGCCTATGTCTTACTATTTCAGTATGCACTCTCACACAAGGAAATAACAGCTGCATGGAGGGTGGGTTAGGACTCAAAAATGGAATAACTCTTCATGGCTGCCTGAATTATGACCATGGCAAGCCAGAAACTACTTTTACTCTAATGATGTGGACTGACTTGGTGAGTGGAGGCAGCTAGATGGTCAGGAGGCAAAGGGGCTATTACAAATGTATTAAAAAGGAGAGCGATACAGATAGACAGAGAAAATAAGAAAGATAATACATGCTGGATGACTCAGTCTGCATTAGGTTGTACTAGGCTGAACAAAACTTGACAGAACTTTAACTAAGCAATTAGAAGTATGAGATTTTAAATATTTTCAGGAATTACTACTAAAATCTGCTGTTCACAAGTGCCCCACCTTCTGTAGTCTGAATCTCTAGCCACAGTACTGGCCCCTTAAGTAATAACTGGCATACGTCATATGCATTCTGTTCTTGGAGGCAGAAGCTATATACTCTGAACACTCCTACCTTTAGATTTAGGCTGGGGCAATATCAGGACATGTACTAAGCAGTTTCACAGATAGAAAAGTCTTCTGAAGAGGAAATATTTGTTGTCTTATGAATTTTCTTCCCTCCCCATATAGGTGGTATTGCTGAACAAACCAAACCATACCAGCTTTAGCTTGTATTTTCCTATTGCTTGCCCTATTCATAAATGAAGCAATAGTCTTATCTCATGTACTGTATGTGCTTCATTTCCCTAACCTCTCTAAAATGGCTGCACAATCAGAATGACAGTCCAACAGCTAGCATTCTACCTACTGACGTGGTACGATACATTGGTGCTGGGCTTCCAGCGTTATCATCTGCTACATTCAGATTGATTTGCCCAAGTGCCACATATTTAACTATTCATATTATAAGATCTCTCAGTACTCCTGTTCTTTAGAGCTGAGAATGACATGTTAAAAGAAACTTCTATCCCATTGTACACACATGTATATCCAAATCAACAGACAACATAGACACCATACCCTTATGCAGAATGAACATACCACTTGCAACAAATACCTGAGGCTTGAGCATCTAGGCTTAACTAGTGCAGCAACATCACATAGTCTTGGCTAAAACACACAGTACCACTTTTTTTTTCTCTGAATTTACTTTGCAACATATTTGAGTTAGCTACCATAGAGGTCACTGGGATCCTCCAATGCTGTTGAATCCCAACTAAAATGCATATATTCTATCTGCTTCATTGGAGCTTGCTTACTGTTATTTAAGCCCTGTTCCTTTTACTTGAATTTTGAAGTGACAAGGGAATATCCTCATGCTATGTTTACACCCAATCCTTGGAAGCGTCTTCATCTGTCCATCCAACCCTGACTTAGATTCTGGCTTCCCTAAAAACCTTAGTTTGCCAATATTTTAGTACGAAAGACTGCACTGCTGGCCCAGTAGTCAGCCACCAAGGAATGCTGCACTTGACATAATGCTAACTGAAGTAATATCTAAGCTAACCTATCTTGATAACTGAAAAAACAAAATCCTTATAATTTTTCAAATGAGGAAAAACAAAATGGGCTCACTATTGAAATGTTGGCACTTGAAATGCAGTGTGCTGACACACTGAATAAAGGCCAAAACTCCAGGAAAAGAGCAAATCTTGAACATTGCTCTTTTTTAAATTTCTTTTTGCAGGGATAAGCTCTCTCTGCACCCGAATAAAGGGACAAGTCCCCTGGAACTTATATATACCAACTCCAGTACACCATTCCTCAGAAAAAAGGAAATATTCCAGGAAATGGTCATATTAGACTTGGTATATATAAATTCATTTGTTTGGCCATTTAGACTCCATGTTTCATTACTGTCTCTAGAAGGTCCTGACATTTCAAATGGTTACTACAAAGTAATGTCCTCATTTTGGTTTCTCAGTAGCCATCTAACTAGACCACATTAAGGAATCACTTCCCATGTTCTGTTTTTCTAAGCCTATCCCCCAAATCCTTGCAACAGTTTACCTAATTAATTGTCAGCCTACTTACATGAAAAAGCTCAAACAGCCATGTGCCAATGCTCACCAGTTCCCTATTAAAACTAAGCTGTACTTCTAAGTGATTACTGGTACACAACAATGACACTCATCATCATTCTTAGCAGAAGCTAAATAGTACTTGTCAGCTATGCATATGGCTGTAGGGGGCATTGCTTCTTAGTGCACCTAACCTCCACTGAACACCATTTCTCTATCACTGATTAGCATGACTAGGTGTGTTTCTGTGCAATAATACATTTGTTCTTGTAAGCCACAAGGATAGCAGCAGAGGCAGACTTTGAAATTAGGTTAACTTAAACTAAGAAAATAGGGTCATGAGTGAGTTAAAACTATATAGGTACAGGATAGCAGGGACCCAGGAAGTATCCTCACAAGTAGTTTTGTGTGCCTCAGAGGTTGAGGAAGATGGCCCAAAATAGACATGCTCACAGATGGAAGTGTTAGCAAGGTATGTTGGGTAGATGGAAATATTTTTTTTTTCTTTTCTTGTTTATGTTTAGTTACATTTAAAGCTCAACTGGCAGATCTAATAGCTTTATCTCTACAAAAGGATCTGCATATCACAAACAGTTTAACTTAGTGGGATTAATCTAATTTTAAAGAGTGTGCAGTGTTGTTTTTTGGTAATATTAGTAGTTAAAAATAAGTAATGAAAGATAGAAGTATGTCACAGTCCTATCAGAAAAATTGTTTTTCCTGATAACATTAGCAATAGCAACTAAGAAAATAATTATTTAAAGATAGAAAAATATGACTGTCTTATCATATTATTTATTGACATTTCATTTTTGGGAAAGTCCAACTAGGTAGGAGTCCATTTTCAGCAGAGGCCTGGAGAGAAATGCTCCAAAGTATTACAAAAACATTGGAGCATATTTGTGATATTGAAAATGCCAAAGATTCTAGTTCAGTGGCAGTACATTTCCAGAAAGCACATCAGGGATCTTCAGTGGGTTTACAAGGAACTATTTTACAGAAAAATGAGCAGGTTTTTATAGATTCTTGTATTAAAGTAGACTTTTATATAGAGAGGCTCTGTAAATATTGAAATTTGATACTCTGGATCCAAAAGGAATGAATGCTGAACTTAATTGGAGAGTTTTACTTTAATTGAAGCGTGAATTAATTTGAATTTATATTCTAGTTGTTTAATTGAGTGTGTTATAAATAGTGATTGTGTTTCTTAGTGTTTATCCACCTTGAAAGCATTACTGCTGAGACAGAGAATAAAGATTTTAGAACTCTGTGTTGGTCACTGGTCTGTGGTTTTCACTATTTATTTTTTTCTGATCTTGTGTGTTTTTATTTTATTACAAAAACATTTTAAGAACACTAATTTTACAATATGCAAAAATAATACAAAAATATCTACAGTTTAAATAATCATACCAAATTAGACATAATGTGAAAACAATGGTTAAGGTTAGATAATACTGTATTTAGAGAATTTTTAATCAGCCTTGAGAAATTAAAGGTAAGTTAATATAATGCAAACAATTGCAATATGAAGTGGTTAAAAAAACATGGTTATGGCATATTTAGATAGATAGCCAGGGGAGAGAAAATGATTGAAGTAAGTGAATGAAGAAAGGGGAGTAAGGAGGTCTAAGGTATGAATAGGTTCTTGTTCACATGTAGGGATATAGGTTATCCTGGGGTTGAGCAAGAACAGAGCCAGCGTTTGGCTAGGAAGTCTTTCAGAATGGTTTTAAAAGACTGGAGGGAGGGTATTGACCTGATGGATACAGTTAAGGAGTTCCAGGCCTTAGAAACATGTTATGAATACAGACCATGCCCAAAAGATTTGATAGATTTGTTGACAGAGAGTTGTTTTTGGTCATTTGATCATAATGATAAAGTGGTAACATTGTTGTGTAGAATGATATTTTGTGCTGGACAAGCAGACAGATGCCGGATAACTTTATAGGTAGTAAAAAAAAATGTATTTGTTAGATGATGGGGTAGTTCTAAATAATTTAGTCTTTTTAGTTCTATAGAGTGATGGGTTCTGCAAGGGGTATTTGCTGCAAATTTACCTTCTTTTATTATAGCATTGCTCAAGTTTTACTTTTTGTGATGCCTAGAAGTTAGTAAGGATGAAAGCACCATAAAGTAGTGAGGGAAGGAGGTAAATAGTGACAAGTCTAGTTTTAGTTGCATTGGTGAGAAAGATTTTGGCTCTGTAAAGCATCCCTAGTTTTTGGTGATTTTGTATATGCAGGTCAAATTTAAGATTATCATCCACTATCATTCCTAATAATTTGTTATGAGAAGTGACTTCTATGATTGAATTATTAACTGAGAGAGAATTTTAAGCATTGTTTTTTCATGAGAGAGGAATTTGGGAAAAAAATAAATAGTTCTTTTGGGGTTGAGCATGACTTCTGAGTTACAAAGCCATGTTTCAGTTGCTGTTAAAGCTTCTTAAGGTATTTTTTAAACGTGTCAGGTTGTATGATATGGATATGAATGTGGAGTTATCTGCAAAATGTGTTAGGGAGGCCTGTTGTGTGAATGTGTGGATGGTGTTGGTGAGATTGTTAGAGGAGGGGACTAAGGATAGGGCGTTGTGGTACACTGGTGGTGAGGAGAAGGTATGGAAAGAGGGTGGAGAGACATTTTACTACGGATACCTATTGGACAAGTAATTTTTGAACCATGGAAGTGTGGGCTGAGATAGACCTAGTGAGGACATTTGAAATAGAAGTTTGCTGTGATAAACAATGTTGAAAGCTTTAGACCAGTCTAGAAATAAGGAGGAGACTAGTTTGCTGTTATCTCTAGCTTTATTGACAGTATCTTTATAGAAGTGCAGTGTTAGCACTATGGAAAGTATGAAAGTCATGTTGAGTGGGGGTTAGGAGTTCTTCCTGCAGGAGATAGTTTAGTAATTACTTTAGAATATATTTTTAAATATTTTTTTTGGGGGGGGGATAAGATTGCTATAAGTCTAAAGTTAGTGATGTCTGATGAATTTCCTCTTTTGTGCACAGGAATAATGTGTGATTTTTTTTTTTCTAGAAAGAGGGAACATGGGATTCCTAGAATTACCCATTTATAAGGACTGAGACAGGAAATGTCATGATATTTGCTGCTGTTCTAAGGTACTTGCCTATAATAGATGCTAGGGTAGTAATGAATAATTCTGCATTAAACTTGACCAAGTTGCATGTTGTTTTATAAATATGCTGTTTAATTGGATGTGTGAGATATCTGGTTATACAGATTAGGAGATGGTTACTGAGAGAGTCTGACACTGAAGCTGTGGTGGTGAATTTGCTAGGGTCTGATACAAGGATCTAGTCTAATAAGGAATTTGATGTCTTGATATAAAGTGTTGAGCTATTATTTAGTTTTGTGAAATCATACACGTTCGTGCTAAATTTAGGGAAGTTGGCCATGTCCAACTGACTGATACTGACATCACCTAGTAGATTTTTTTTTCTTGCGGAATTTTCATGGATATCCGATTTAGGATATCTTCCTGTGTTGCTGTGTTGTCACCTGAAGGGATGCAAAGGACCGTAATACATATTTGTTAGTATTTGTTTATTTTCAGGAAAGTAATAAGAAGCTCTGCTGAACTGAATTTTGGTGTTGATTTGTTATAGGGGGAATGTGGTAGTTGTTGGGAAATATTAAAGCAATACCACTACCTTTCCAATTTATGCAGTCATTACAAATGATTTTAAAGTAATTTATATTGGGTTTAAGCTAAGTTTCAGTTACAGTGACAATATCAAGCTTGCGATGGGTAATCCAGGCATGTAGTTAAGTAGTATATATTTTATTTCTTACACTTCTGATATTTATGACGGTTTTAAAAGTTAAAAATTTTATAGTAACTGTAGCAATGAACTAGAATTTAGAGAAAATTTAAGAGCAGAGAAAACCTTATGGTAAAAAGCTATGCATTTAAGTGGTTATCGTAGAAATTTTATAAATGAAAATTAGGGACTGAAGAAGTGATGATTAAGGCATGGGTAGAAACATAGGAGTACTAAATATGTTTTCTTTTCTTTGTTTTAGTACTGAAAATGTAAATGAATACTTTCTACAGCAAATCTGGGACAGGCTATCATGAAATGATGTATAAGAAGCCAGAGAATGTAATGACTGAAGACTGATTCTGCATGACTATTGTACAGTTTAATTATTGTTCATACCTTTTGTTGTGCCACTTGAACTTCATTAATAATACAAGAATTATAAGTATGTTCTCGAGTTTTATTTCATTGAAATATTAAAATTATTCTTAAATTTGTTTATAATTGACTGATGACAGCCAAAATAAAAAAGAGGTTGCACATGAAGGGGAGTCCTACAGGAATATAAATGGAAGGAATATAAATCTTCCTTTAACTGGAGAAAAATTTGTTTAGCCTTCTTTAGATATCCCAAAAATACCTTATCCTTCTGTGCACAAAGAAACATATACTTCACAGTACAAATGCAGAACAAGCCCCCAAAACAGACAGACTGACTGATAAAAGAAACACACAGCGAGCTGCAAAATATAAAATAACTAAAGAGAATGCATTATTCTCAAATGCCTGATTTGCAGCCACACATTTTATTCACTGGTTATTATACGAGGGGGTGCTGAAAAGTTCTAAGCCTGACCAAGAAGGGAATGATGTGGAGCCATGAAACTTAGAAGTTATTCAACATATTCATCCTGAATGTTCAACACACTTGGCACATCATGGCTGAAATTTCTGTAACCCTGCCAAAAAAAAAGTCTAAAGTCTGGTCACTGAAATACTGCTCCACTTCTGCAATCACTCAAAAATTGCCACCATTTCAAAACTCTTTTTAATGTTTGGAAACAGGAAGTAGTCAGATGGCACAAGATCCGGTGGGTAAGGTGGGTGGTCTGTGCACTCAAACCCCAGTTTTGTCAAAACATCCGTCATTTTGCCAGCCTTGTGAACAGGTGCATTGTCTTGCAAAAGGAGAACTCCTTTCAGTAGCTTCCCTCTCCTGTTTTCCTTTAATGCATTTTTTAATCAGCACAGCAAGTTACAGTAGTATTCTACATTAACTGTTTGGCCCCTTGGAAGGTAGTCAGTCATTACAACGCCTTCCTGATCCCAAAACACTGTGGCCATGACCTTTCCTGCTGACTTTTGGGTCTTGAACTTCTTTGGCCTTGGTGAACCTGAGTGCTGCCATTGTATGGACTGTTGTTTTGTCTCAGGATCGTAGTGGTGTAACCATGTTTCATTAACAGTAGCTAGTCATTCACAAACGTTGGCAACGGCTAGAAAAAAATGCAGCAGAATCAACTTGGACATGTCCACTCATCTTTTCTTGTTGACATTCAAACATTTGGGCACTCACTTGGCCGACAGCTTCTGCATACCCAGCTGCTCATGTATTATAAATGCAACACATTCCCTGGATATCTGTAGAGTATCAGCAATTGTTTTAGCTGATATTTGCCGATTTGCCAAAATCATGTCATGGACATGGTCAACAATTTCAGGAGATGACACCATTTGAGGCCTCCTAGACCTTGCTGCATCTTTGGTCTCAAAATCTCTACACTGAAAGTTTGTTTACCACTTCATCACAATTGAATAAAAAGGGCACTTGTTACTCAATATTTGCATCATACATTCATGGAGTTCCTTTGGAGTTTTCTTCTGCAGGATTAGGAACTTCATGACGGCTTGGAGTTCCACACTTGAAAATTCCACACTTTTCATTGACATGGTTCAATCAGTGATCTGAAACATGTCAAAACATAGCATTAAGATTCTGCAAATTGGCACTTTACAAGATGAAATAACCTTCTTTTCAGCTACAGAGACAAGATAATGCTCAGAATTTAGAAAGTTTGTCAGGCTTAGAACTTTTTCGTACTTCCTCGTAATTCTGCATTTAGCCTGATGCCATGATCCTATATGAAAATAACACTGAATAATTAATGTTTTAAGTATAAACCTATATTAAGTTTTGTTAACTTGTTGCATTATTAGTTATCCTTAACAAAGTCCAGCTTTACATTGTGCATATATCTAATTGTATTTCTTATATATATTTTGATTTAGTACTTCTTTTCTTGCATATATCTATTCATTTTTGCTTTTAAAGGAGCTTTTCTCCCCTGGCCTCTGCCAAAAATGGACAATTTCTTCTCAGTTCGCCTTTCCTGGTAAACAAATGTCAATAAATGAATAAATTAATAAATAATAAATAACATCTTTTCAGACATTAGTGGACATCCTCTGAAACAAATCTTGGCCTCCATAAAGAAGCCGATCTCAACAACTAAGAAACAATGCTCTAGAAGAAAGCAACATTGTAGTGCCATTTATTACAATGTCAATCTCCAGAACTGTTAGCTGGTGAGAAAACCGAAAGAAAAAAAGAGCCCCCTGCTCTTTCTATGTGTGGGCTTCACCTCCACAACCCATTACTGTATTAAATTTACTCCAAGATCACTGCATTTGGGGAAACAGTGATCAGCAGAAGAAAGCAAAAAGCTCACTTACTTTTCCTGTAAGTGTCTGTGACCTTGGAGAATGTAGGACAGTCCAGCACTAGCAGCTTACTTCTATATGAAACAATCAACAATAAACAATCAATGTCAGCTTCAAGCAGTAAAGCCTGAGCAACTCTGATTTGGCTAATCTTGTACTGAGTAACAGCATATAAGGCAGAATAAGTGCTGGTTGAGGGATGGGAATATCGAGCAGTTTTAACCTGCCATGATGAAATAATCGTTAGGAATCTACATAAAGAAGGTGATGCATTTATACATATATGGAAAGATGGAGTAACTATAACTAGCCAGAATAAAACATGATGTGGGAGAACAGGAGAAAATAAAAGGAGATGGCTGAGGAAACAAGGACTAAATTAGAACCACAGAAAAGGGACAGAACAGAAGTCTTGGAAGTAAGTTTATAGCATGCTATAAGCTTTTGGAAGAACTTGAATAGGTTCATAGGTAGGTACTAGGCTACTGGCCCTAGGGCCTATATAGGCCTAGCCAAAAAGGTACCCTGGCTTTCGCCACCCAATAAAATTATTTTCTAGTACTGCTGTTGAGCAGAGCCACAGAGGTGATCCCGGGGTGAATTTCATATTTCCCATCAAATCATCAAGATTTTTCTTGAAGAGTGCTAACAAGGAGCTTTGTTTAATATAGATAGGTAGTTTGTTCCAGAGTATGGGAAGTCTCTGGAACAGGAATGTATCCCTCCAGCATGTTCTGTTTATTGTGGTGACAAGGCTTAGGTCCCTAGAGCGTGTACCTTAGAGGGATTGGGATTTCTTTAAGTGGAGCATGTCCAACAACTCGGCGTTTGACATAGCTTTGTATATTAGGCAGAGATCACCTCTGAATAAGCGATATGCGATTGAGTAAAGCTGGAGTTTTTTGAGACGGTCTGCGCAGGGCATCTGTTTGACGCCAGTAATCCTCTTTGTGAGGTATTTCTGTAGCCTTCCCAGTTGTTGTAGATGTCTTTTGAGGTACATACCAAAAGGGACATTGTACTCTATAATGAGTCTGAGTGACGATTAGAAGGGAACAATGACCGCTTTTTTCCTGGATGAGAAACCTTTTGTGATGAGGTGTGCCATGTAGAAGGATTTCCTGACTACTGTGGTTATGTGATTATCAAAGGAGAGACTACTGTCCACCTGTGTCCTAAGGTCTCTTATCACACTTTCGGAGTTACGTAGACTACCACCTATGTGGTAGCTGATGGGTACAGAGTTTTACCAAAGGGGATGACAATACCCTTTTTGGCATTGAGCATGAGGCCATGGCTTTGCACCAGGTATCTGTCTCAATGAGGCCCTTTTGTAGGATGTCCACATCATTAGGAGTTTCAATTATGGCTCCTAGTTTGCAGTCATCTGCGAACTTCATTAACCAAAGACCTTCTGTGTTAGCCTGTACTTCAGAAAGGTAGATACCAAACAGGAGAGGAAACATGACTGAACCCTGTGGTACTCCACTTGTCATTGGTCTGAAGTCAGATTTGGAGTCTGCTACTTTCACAATGTGAGTTCTGTCAGTGAGCCAGTTGGCAACCCATCTTGTGACATAGGGATTTTACCTAGTTTACTGAGTTTATCTATAATTCCAGAGTGAGGGATGGTGTCAAAAGTCTTGGTGAGATCTGGATAGGCTGTGTGAACCATCTTACCCTCGTCTATGGCTTTGGTGACTGCTTCAAAGATGTCTGTCAGATTTAGGAGACATGATCTGACTTTTACAAATCTGAACTGAGTGGGGGTCCAGATTTTGGAGATTACTGATGTCTTTGTTTATAAGTTCCATGATGATACATTTCATGGCCTTGTAAACCAGGCTTGTTAGGCTAATGGGGCAGTAGTTCCCAGGGTCCATGGTGGCTCCCCCTTTGTGGAGTGGGATAACCATCACTGTGCACCATTCAGTGGGCACAAAGCCTGAGGTAAGGCTATGATTGAACATGGTGGTTAGGTGGCTTGCCAGTTCATTTTGTAGTTCATATAGGATACAGCCTGGGATTATGTCAGGTCCCATGGATGCTGTGTTCTTGGCTTTGGAGAGTGTGTTTTTTATCTGTACAGCCATGATTACAGGAACTTTGCATTCTTCCGGTATAAAGATGGGCCCTTTAGGGGGTGAGAGGGGTGTAGCACTGAACCTATCTGCCAGGATGTTGGCAGTATCAGTTGGTTCTGAATATTTAGTGCCATTTTGCTGTAACTCAGAGCAGATCTGCGTGTTACCATTGAGATTCGTGACATAGCTATATAATGCTTTGTAGTTGTCTTTAGAATTAGTGACAAATTTGTTTTCATAACTAGCTTTGGAGGATTTTATGAGTGATATCAGCTTCTTACTGAGGCTGACCAGGGAGTTTCTCCAATCATGGGATTTTACTCTTTTTTTGCAACAGTTTCTTTTTTCTGTTGTAGAGTTTGTTTATGGCAGGGGACCACCAGATTGGCTTCATTTTTTGGAGGATGGCACCTTGGTTCTGTTAGGGATAGCATGATCCATGCACTCGTGTAAGTGTTTATGAAGTGTATTTGTGTAGGATTCAGCAGTTGTACCTCTATTGTCCATCTGCATGGGTGCCGTGAAGTTTGCCACTTCTGTCTTTAGAAGCCTGAAGTTGGCTTTGGAGAAATTTATTACGGTGGTTTCCCTAATGGGGGATGGAGGCAGGATGTGGATGTCTAGGGTGATTAGCTTGTGGTCGGATCTGACCAACAAGGAATTGACCTCTGGTGTGGTTGCCCATGTTAGTAATGACCAGGTCTAGGATACTGCAGCCCCTGGTGGCAGTGTGGATAAGTTGATCCAAGGCATTGGAATTTATGAATTCCAGAAAACATTGAGCAAAAGAGTTGGTACATGAGTAGTTTTCCCAGTTAATGGTGGGGTAGTTGAAATTACCCATTATTAGGGTGTTGGGTTGTACCCTAATATTTTCCAATGTATCAAGAAATGAGGAGTTGGAATCCTGGGGCATGGTGGGGGATCTGTAGCAAGTTACACTTTGGATTGTGGTCTTGCCCAGAGTTAGTTGCACTTGGATATTCTCGGATGCATTATGCTGAGCAACTAGCTTGGAGGTGTGGATATCCTTAATGAATATGGACAAGTCTCCACTTTTAGTGTTTTGGTCCAGGTTAGGTGGCCAAAAGGTGTGGTATGAATTATAGCCTGGTAATGCAGGGGTACTCTCTGGAGCCTTGAACCAGGTCTCTGCACTGCACAGATGTCGATGTTCTCCATTTTATGGAGTGCCTCGAGTGAATGCATTTTGAGGTTTAGAGTTCTAGCATTGAGTAGCATTACTCTCAGATTTTGCTTGCTTGTACCTGTTACGGTGGTGAATTTATCATTTCAACCTTGCCTGAAAAGGCACTATAGGGGTGGCAAGAGCCTTAGCCAGTATCCAGAATCCCACGAACGACAGGTCCAGGCCATCTCTGGCAAAGCATTGTGGTCTGTTGATCATGTCATCCCAGGCAGACAGATACTGGATCCTCTTAGAATGACACCAAAAGCTTAGCCAATTGTTGACGTCAATAATTTTGTCCTTGTACTGTGGTATCATTCTGGATGATGACGGGATGCTACTCAGGGCTAGGGTCATACCTGCCTGGGCTACAAGATCAGAGAGCTCCTCCATGTCTCTTTACATGTAGTCCAGGGAGGTACATCTCAAGTCATTCACACCAACATGGACAATGACAGAGTCATATTTGTACTTGTTTTGGAGTGACCTGAGTGTGTGCATTATGTGGCAGATCCTGGCACCCGACAAACATCTGACAGTAACTTTCTCCTTGTTTAGCCTGATGAGTGGAACATCAGTGTGCCTGACTATAGAGTCACCTATGACTAGAGTGTTGGGTATGTTGTTATGCCTTATGGGCTGTAGTTGAGTGGCACACTGAGTTTGTGGGCTGTGTGTCATTTGGGTTGTGTTGGAGGGTGAAGGTTGCTTGCATTTCTGCTTTGGAGGTCTCTGTTACTTGAGCAGATTTTTATTGAGAGCCTCCGCAAATGTAGGTTTGTGTTTTGTGTTTCTATGTGTGTGTTTTGGTGGTGTAGGTTTTGAGGGACTATGTGATGAGTGTGGTGCAAGTGTTTACCTTCTCCTCTTGACTGTCTAGTCCAGTCTTGGGTGAAGAAAGCTTTGCTTCCAGTTTGGCTATATAAGTGCAGCTCTCACAGGTTGTAGTGTTGGGTGGTAGGAGGAGAGGGTTGTCTGTGTACATGAGACAATTGCAGCATTGCCTCAAGATGCCCAGATTCATCAGGTAGACAGGAGAAAGCACTGGTAGCTGACCCTTAGACATGCCTAGATAGACGCTTATTTATTAAGTACTAAAAACTGTTTTTCTCTAGACAAGTAAGGAAAGTTGAGTGCTGTAGTAATTTATAGCTTATTTAGTGCTTACAATGAGTTCTGAACAAGTGCTGAGCTCAAAGAAACAGATCTGAGTGCTAAAACTAAAAAACTGGCTAATTCTAAGGGGAAATTTGAAGAGCAGACTTTATGGTGCCGGGAATAGTTTAATCCTAGCTAAGCGGCGATGCATAAAATGTATTTTTTTATATAACAGTAGCAAATGAGAAAACTGATTTATACAAATTAACCAATAAAAAGGTAAAAACTGAGCCCCATTCCAGCAGTCTTCGATCAGACAAGTTCTAACTGCACACGCCTGCCACTAGGATGCAGGGGAACCTTCTCCAAAAAAAGATGGTCTGGATTAGTGCTCAAGTTATACAAACAAGCTAGATTCAGCAGGTCTGAGTTTAGTCTATGCTACTGCAAAGAAGGCATACCAATTTCAGAAGGAAACAGTTCAAATAAGCAGGCACAATAAGCCTTTAACCAGAAACTCCCAGCTCAGAAGAGCAGAATCTACCCTCTCCTCCCACAAGAGTGCAGACCACATCTTCTTAATGTAAATTAACTGGCCTGAAGCCCAAGTGCTTAAACCAGAACTAATACACTTTTAGAATAACAGACACTAAGCCTTCAATCAGCAATTCCCAACTTAGAAGGATGTAAGATATCTGTCCTGCCACAACAGTGCAGACCACAAACCTTCTTAATGTAAAACAACTGGTCTGAAGCCCAAGTGCTTCAACCAAAGGGTTAGGATAACAGTTACAATTTAATCAGGCTACTACCAAGCAGTAATAAATGCAGCAGAAGGAATGCAATCAAATACTTTTAAGAACAAGCAACAAAAGCAAAATAAAGTAATAAAGTATGAAGAAACACAAATACAGTAAAAGCAGATGAATAAAGTGCAATTTTTTATATAACAATAGAAAACAAGCAAACTGATTTAAACAAATTACCCAATTAACCAGTAAAAAAGCTCAAAACTGGGACCTGTGCCAGCAGTCTTCAATCAGACAAGTTCTAACTGCACACTCCTGCCACTAGGGTGCAGAGGAACCTTCTCCTAAAAAGATGGCCTGAATTAGTGCTCAAGTTATACAACCAAAGATAGATTCAGCATGCCTGAATCTAGTCTATGCTACAGCAAACAAGGTGCACCAATTTAAACTTTAGGCAGTTATTGTGGAAGGAAAATCAGACATACTTGGGTAAAGGGTAATTGAGATATGAAGGACTGAGACAGGGTGACTCTAGGGTATATTCTTTAGGAGAGACTGAAAAATGAAGCCAGTAAAATTTAATAGTATATGACAGAGACAGGATAAGATGTGAAATGATGGAAGATTGCGGTGAAAAAGACAGAGAATGGGTGAAATGGTGGGAGAAGATACCTCTGAGGACAGTGGGCTGATGGTAAGACAAGAAGGACAGAAGAGAACTAGAGGATAGATCTAGCATGCACAGCAATGTAAATCCACATGAAAATATGGGATATGTAAGGACAGAATAAAAAGTGTATCTTTTTGAGGAAAAATATCATTACTAGTGGAGATTTAAACTTATGAGATACAGGCTACAGCACTTTAGCTTTGAGACTTGACAAGGAAAACTAACAATCTGAAGTAGTTAACTTCATTTGATCAGCAACCTGTGGGTATCGGATCCGACCTGGATCCGAGCCGGCAGCTTTCCAAGCTAAAGATTTGAGCTCTCAGCTCCTCCCCCTTACCCATAATACCCTGCTACCTCCCTCCAGTCCTCAGATCTTGTTTGCCACGGCTTCTTGAAGCACGAGTGACGAGCTCTAGGCTGTTTAGGTGAGAGTAAGTTGGGAAAATTTCTAAAATTTCCTTCAAATTTGTAGCGCTTTTTGTGTGTGTGTGTGTGTGTGTGTGTGTGTGTGTGTGTGTGTGTGTGTGTGTGTGTGTGTGTGTGTTTCAGACCCTTAGTTAAGTGAAATCAGTTTTGGTTCATTTTAATTGAAATTTAGTGTGTTCCCCTTCCCCTTACTGTGTGTTAGGGCGTGTGTGTCATGGCCGAGGGCCCTAAGGCCATTTTTTCGAATTGTGCTGAGTGTGGTCGTAAGCTGTCCTCAGCAGATGGCCACACTCAGTGCGTTCTTTGCCTGGGGGTAGCCCATTTAACATTGGGCTGCCAGATTTGCACAGCCTTTAACCCCCTGGCTCTGAGAGACAGTAGGAACAAGCTAATCCTCTCAGGATACTTGCCTGTGGATTCTTCTTTCTCCACTCCCTCAGTGGTGCCAGTCGCGGCTGCGACTGTCCAGCATTCAGCTCCCCCTTCCCTGGCTGGGACTCAACCACCCGCTGTTTCTCAGGGAGAGGGGGACTCTTCTAAGAAAGAGAAGAGGCATAGGGAGAGGGAGAAAGAGAGGAGAGATAGACATAAAAGTCACAAGCGGCGGGCTGACTCAGCCCCTTCAGCCTCGCCGGCTAAACTGATCTGTCCCCCCATGAGGGTTTCCAGGTCCTCCCCCTCTCAGCTCCATTCTCCACGCTTCTCTCTGGAGCCGGAGGAGGAGTCCCAGTCACCTTTGAGGTCATCTAGGCAGCCTTCCCGGCCTGCCTCGGCAACTTCTTCTAGGTCTACTAGGAGTCTTTCCGACGCGGATATGGACCAGATGATGCATCGATTCCTGCAGGCCCAGATGCAGATGGGAGAGCTCTTGCCTCCCCCTCTCCAGGGGGGAGCTCAGCCCCTTTCTTTGCACCCATCACTCCTTCTCCGATCTACTATCGGGTTTCGGAGCCGTCAGATCTGAGTTGTCTCAGAGCCGGGGAGTCTGCGCCGATAGTAGTTGCTACTTTCATCTTTCGGACCCAAGCTCTTGGGGCCGAGAGCCGAGCTTCGGATCTGCAGCGGTGAGTGGGTCATTGCCTCCATTGCAGTCAGAGCACACTTCCCTTTCGGGTCCGATCGCGTCGGCTCCAGTGCCGGTCCTTACGTCGGAGCCGAGGGGACTGCTCTCAGAGCCCGGGGAGAGTGGTTGACCTTCGGCTTTCGACGTGGTGGAGTGGGTGCTGTCGAAGGGTTCGAGGTCCCCGGTTCGTGCTATGGATCCACCCTTCATTCCCTCACATATCGGCCTGTCTTCCCTCGTCCGGCCCCAGGGACAGCCTGCGTCTGCACCCCAGTTCCTGTAGAGGAACATGACCCCGTTGGTGAGCCCTCCTCGGACAGTCCTGCTGAGGAGGTCCCTCACAAACAAAAGTGTAAAAGGAGGCATCTGGACTCCCCCAAGTCCCTCATGGAGGACACTGACTTAGAGGAAGGAGAAGGTTCCCCCAGTTCACCCCCCAAGAACATCTCCTTTGGAGACATTATGGAGATGCAGCGCATTAGAGGGGGGTGGTCAGCCCTGAAACCTTCCTCAGATGAGTCTCTGTTTCTGGAGGCATTTGACGCTGGCCCGTCTACCTCTTGGGTGTCCCCTCCAGCTGACCCCCTGGTAGATCTGATTACTACCAGGGCATGGAAGGAGCCGGACACTGTGGAGCCAATCCCTAGGAGACCGGATAAAATCCTTAGTCCCCCCGCAGACTAGCCGGTGTGGAATAAAGGTTCCCCTGGTAGATGCCATGGTGGTGGCGGCTGCCACCAAGAAGGAACTGTCGCAAGAAAGTTCCTCGGTCCATCCTCCTGACAAGGAGTCTCGGACAATGGACCGCATTGGAAAGCATATGTTTGCTTCAGCCACCTTTTCCATAAGGGCGTTGAATTACTTGGCACATGTCATTAGGCTTCAGTGAGATCTGATAAAAAAGTACGCTGGGTCCATGGCGGCTGAGGACAAACTAACTTTCTCTGCTCGCATGGCCACTCTAAAATCAATATCTAACACTTCTATGCAGCTTCTCTCCCATGCCACAGATGGGGCGGCTAGAGCCAGCGGAGCAGGGGTTGCCTTGCAGCACCACGCCTGGCTCTGACTTTGCGGAACCCTTCAAGGAGTCCTTCGCGAATGCTCACTTTGATGGTTCTATGCAGTTCAACAAGACCATCCACGATACGCTGCTCCAGAACGAGAAAGACAGGAAGACGCTGTCTGCCGTCGGAATCCACTTCTCAGCTCCTCAAAGGTCCTTCTCAAGGAACCAGAGAGGACAAAAAAAGATGTGGTACCGGAAGTCTCAGCAGTCCCGTTCCACTCCGGACCCTTTGTCCTTCAGAGGCAGGGGAGGACAAGGTGGACGCCGGCCCAGAGGCAGAGGGGGGCCAAAGAATTTTAGGTCGAGAGAACCCTTCTCCGACCGACCCACGCAGCAACACTGAGGGGTTGCCCGACTGCCCCTCTCTGGAGGCAGTTGGGGGGCATTTTTTGGAGCATCTGGCAAGTTGGGAGTCCATTACTACAGATCGCTGGGTGCTCCGAATAATATCCAGAGGTTACTCGATCCCCTTCATGAATCTTCCCCCTCTAAGGAAGCACCTCCCTGATGTCCCACCCAATCAGAGGGAGGCTGCGGCTTCAGAAATAAAGAAATTATTAGAAAAAAAGGCCATCCAGCACGTCCACCCCAGGACAGTCTGGGTCGGGCAATTACTCCAGGTTCTTTTTGGTGCCAAAAAGACGGGGAACTTAAGGCCAATTCTTGACCTGTCAACTTTGAACCTGTTCATTGCCAAAGAGAAATTTGGGATGGTCACTCTACAATCTATTCTCCCCCTTCTGCAGGAGAATGACTGGATGTGCTCCATAGACCTCAAGGATGCATACTACCACATTCTCATGGACAGCCGATCCAGGAGGTTTCTCCGCTTTCGGCTGGGGGCCAGTCATTAGTTCAGGATCCTCCCATTCGGCCTCACCACAGCCCCCAGGGTGTTCACCAAGGTCATGGCAGTTGTGGCGGCCCACCTGAGACTACAGGGAATCCAGGTCTTTCCGTACCTGGACGACTGGCTCCTCACTGCCCCCACCAGGCATCTACTGTGTTCTACCAGGGATTATTTTTTACTCTTGGCCCGTCACCTAGGCATTACCATAAATTTCAGGAAGTCATCTCTTCATCCTGTTCAGATTCTGTATTTCATAGGGGCCAGAATAGACACACTTCAGTCCAAGGACTTTCTGACAGCAGACAGGCTCCGCACCTTATCACTTCGTGTAATAGCGCTTCTACAGTCCCCAGCCCCACCCGTGGAATTAGTCCTGTGAGCCCTAGGATCCATGGTGGCAGCCATCAGCCTTTCACCTCTTGCCCATTTGCACATGAGAGTTCTTCAATGGACCTTTCAGGTCCAATTGTCCCTCCTTCTACATCCATTGGATTCACCATTCCCCTCAGCAGGGTTTGCAGGGACTCCCTTCTTTGGTGGCTTCATTCCTGAGAGCTTCGGGAAGGGAGACCATTCGTGATGCCTCAATCCCAAGCCACGGTGACCATGGACGCTTCTCGCCTGGGGTGGTGGGGGGGGTCATTGCATGGGCAGAACCGTCCAAGGCACGTGGACCCCTATAGAGATCATTCTGCATATCAATGATCTGGAGATGAGGCCAGTGCTTTTAGCGTTGCAAGCTCTTCAGGACCTTCTTCCTCCGGGGACTATTGCAATTCAGACAGACAACATGGCAGTGGTCTGGTACATCAACAAACAAGGAGGAACCAGGTCTTACCCTCTTTGTCGAGAGGCCATGAGAGTTTGGGAATGGGCGCTTTCCAGCAACCGTTTTCTGATAGCAACGCACATTCTGGGTCGGTCCAACATTCTAGCGGACAAGCTGAGTCGATCTATCCTCACACCTTACGAGTGGTCTCTGAACCCCTTAGTAGTGAAACAGATCTTACTCAGATGGGGTCAGCCTTGCTGAGATCTCTTCGCATCTCCTTCGAACACAAAGTGCAGCAAATTTTTCACTCTAATTCCCCCACTGGGGGAGAGCCCCAGAGATGCTCTAGTTCATGCTTGGCCACTCGGTCTTCTTTATGCTTATCCTCCTCTCCCGCTAATGATGAAATTTCTACGGAAAGCTTGTCAGTTGGGGAGCAAACTAATCCTCATAGCCCCATTCTGGCCTCGTCAGATCTGGTTCCCGTATCTATGTTCTCACATCATAGCTCCTCCTTGGGTCTTAGATCCCATTCTGGATCTGATTTCTCATCCTTCGAGATTGCAAACTCCGAATCTGGACGAACTCAAGCTTATGGCTTGGTTGATCCAGTACCATTAGTGGCTAGGACTCCAGGTATCTTGTCTCCCGTAAAATCTATCCTGGTAGCGGCACATAAGCCCTCTACCAGGAAGATCTACAACAGTAAATGGAAGCGTTTTTCCATATGGGCCAGACATAGGGATTTGGACCCTTTTACAGCTCCCATTCCAACAGTTCTTGAATTTCTGTCCCACATTTTTCATCAAGGGGCCAGTTGTTCTACTGTGAAGGTTCAGATGGCGGCCATTTCTCATTTCCACATCGGGAACAACCTTGGACCCTTGGCTTCCTCTAAGATATGCAAGACCTTCTTGAAGGGCACCTTTCTGTTAAGACCTCCTGTCAAGAATGCGGTTCCTCCATGGGACCTAACCTTAGTTCTTCATGCTCTAACTGGCCCACCTTTTGAACCTGCAGCCTCTGTTGACTTAAAATTCTTATCTTGGAAAACTGCCTTCTTGATTGCAATTACTTCAGCCAGAAGGGTATCTGAACTTCAGGCCCGTTGTACAAAGCCCCTGTATCTGGTCTTCCATAAGGACAGAGTATCTCTCAGGACTAATCCTTCCTTCTTGCCTAAAGTGGCCTCCAAGGCTAATATCAATCAAACCATCAATTTTCCTGTTTTGTTCCCCAACTTTCAGAACAAAGGGGAATACAGACTGGACTTGTTAAATGTGCATAGACAATTGTGATTTTACTTGCACAGGACAGCTGCTTCTCACAAATCGGAGCAACTTTTCATTTCTTTCGCTAAGCCATCCTTAGGCAAGCCAGTTATGAAAGTCACTTTAGCTAGATGGCTATCCCACTGCATCTTACACGCGTATAAAGCTTCCGGTCAGCCAGAACCCTTGGAGGTTCATGCTCACTCTACCCGTTCTATGGCTACCTCTGCAGCATTTTGGTCAAGAGTTCCCTTAGATGACATATGTTCAGCGGCTACTTGGGCCTCTTCTCATATCTTCATTTCACACTACAGGCTGAATCTGATATCCAGAGGGAGGGCAGCCTTTGGCTCTGCAGTGCTCCGGAATATTCTTCCCTGAGGACCTCCCAGATTTTTTGGTAGCTGGGGACTCTGTCCCACAGGTTGCTGATTAAATGAAGTTAACTACTTCAGATAAAGAAGTTATGTACTCACCATAACGCTCCATATGAGTAGGTAACTTCATTTGTCAGCAACCAACCCCCCTCCTTCCCCCTAACCTGTTTCGTGGTCATCATCATGATGGAATGTCTTCCTTCTGTTAGGCATCAGGTTAGCATTTCTCTTTTCGAGTATGGTTTGGCTGTTTGTTGCTTGATAAGTTGGCAAACTCGATCTGAGGACTGGAGGGAGGTAGTGGGGTATTATGGGTAAGGGGGAGGAGCTGAGAGCTCGGATTTTTAGCTTGGAAAGCTGCCGGCTCGGATCCAGGTTTTTTCCGATACCCACAGGTTGCTGACAAATGAAGTTACCTACTCAGATGGAACGTTATGGTGAGTACATAACTTCTTTTTAATAAGAGTTTAGACATTGTACTAAGCAAAGAGGGATTAGAAGAGACTTAAGGTGAGAACAGCTCTGTCAGATAATGAACATGATTCTGTGTAGTTCATATCAAGAATATGAATGTGAAAATTCTGAAGTGATATTATAAGGGTGTGTACTATATGAAGTGATATAATAATAAGGGTGTGCACTATATATGAATGAATAGAAGCAGTAATGATAAAAGTGACAAGGCACTGGGGTGAAGCTAAGATAGCTGACTAATATTTGGGAAGCAGTTTAAGAAAGCATGAAGAATGGACTAAAGAAAGGATTAACAAGGTAAACAAAGGCATAAATGAAGAAGAAATCATTCTGTTCAAGGGTTATGTCAGGGAATTGCAAAAAAAAAAAAAAGGCAGTACCAGCATGAGAAGTGGGTAAAAACCTATCCCTTGATGCCAACATCATTTTCTTTTGGCTGTTCCCATTAGGGGTCGCCACAGCGGATCATCTGTTTCCATTTCTTTCTGTCCTCTGCATCTTGCTCTGTCATACCAACCACCTGCATGTCCTCTCTCACCACATCCATAAACCTTATCTTAGGCCTTCCTCTTTTCCTGTTACCTGGTAGCTTCATCCTTAGCATCTTTTTCTCAATATACTCAGCATCCCTCCTCAGCACATGTCCAAACCAATGTAATCTTGCCTCTCTGGCTTTGTCTCCAAACCTTCCAACCTGGGCTGACCCTCTAATATACTTATTCCTAATCATGTCCACCCTCATCAAACCCTGTGCAAATCTTAACATCTTTAACTCTGCCACATCCAGCTCTAACTCCTGCCTTTTTGTCAATGCCACTGTCTCCAACCCATATAACATAGCTGGTCTCACTACCCTCTTGTAGACCTTCCCTTTCACTCTTACTGGTACTCGTCTGTCACAAATCACTCCTGACACTCTTCTCCATCCACTCCATCCTGCCTGTACTCTCTTCTTCACCTCTTCCACACTCACCATTACTCTGAACTATTAATCCCAAGTATTAAAACTCATCCACCTTTGCCACCTCTACTCCTTGCATCCTCACCATTCGTCTATCCTCCCTCTCATTCACACACATATATTCTGTCTTAGTCCTGCTGACCTTCATTCCTCTTCTCTCTAGAGCATATCTCCATCTATCCAGGGTCTCCTCCACCTGTTCCCTGTTCTTATATATATATATATATATATATATATATATATGTGTGTGTGTGTGTATATATATATATATATATATATATATATATATATATATATATATATATATATATATGTATATATATATATATATATATATGTGTGTGTGTGTGTATATATATATATATATATATATATATATGTATATATATGTATATATATATATATATATATATATATATATATATATATATATATATATATATATATATATATGTATATATATGTATATATATATATATATATGTATATATATATATAGATATATATATGTGTATATATATATATATATATATATGTATATATATATATATGTGTATATGTATATATATATATATATATATATATATATGTATATATATATATACCCCAGGATTCATGAACCTTGCGCCAGGCGCACACATGGCGTAGGCACCACAACGCCAGACATGGCCACCGAGCGATTCAGGTACATCCCAATTCCACGTGCACTACCGGCGTGCGCCAGAGTTGCGCCGCCACCGTCGTCGGTATGTTAAACACCCCATGTGCGGTGTTGCACCATGCAAATGAAGGCAAGTAGCGATTCACGAAGTGGCGCAGGCGTAGCATAAGGGCACGGCCATGTAAACCAAAAATAACGAGTACATATATCCAAACATGACATAGGAGTAACGGAAGGCTGCCAACGTCAGGTGTCATACTGGTGCAACATGCCAATGTGGAAAGATACCGAGAATGTCAAAAGAAAACATGCAGGAAATGTAAATAACGACATAAATGGTATGTACGCAAAAACCACAGCAGAACCTATGACATGTCCATGAAGGTGCGGAACAATGAAATAATATGACAATGTCATAAAAGAGCACTATAAGATACATCAGCATCACAGCCACAATACACCATAGTATGCATGGAAAGCCACAACCACAGTCCAAGGGTTGCCAAGGATTGGCGGCGGTGTCCGGCGCCGTAACCATGTATTAGTAGTCAATGCCATGCAAATGAGGCAGACAATACTGAATCGCAAAACCCCCGCCGGCGTAAGTCTGCACCAAACGGCACAGCGGTAATACACCAAGGAGTGGCTTAGAGGGAATACATGTCAATCGCAGAGGGGTGTGCCACAGTAGGAGGAAGCACATTGGAGCCCAGCAAACATGGGTTGTACAATGCACATCATAGCATCAGGACCGGCGTGTGAAGAAATAGATGCGCTGAGAGTACACAATGCGCGCACAGATGCATATGCACGAGGATGACTACGTTCCCCAACCCAGTCATGTGACGGCCGGCCCGTCAACAACCATGGTTACAGGAAGGTGATGCGGAGAATATGAGGAAATGCGGAAGCAGTGTAATTGGAGTCGTAATGAGCAATCAACACCAATCAACCCACGAAGGGCAATCGGCGGCAGCTGACAATTCAGATGCAGAATCCCGCAGAAACGGGAAAGGGAGGCATATGAATGTAAACAAAGTAGGGGATGTAGCAGAAATGCAAAGAGCAAAGAAGCAATATAGCACAGCCAAGTACAGAGGTAGCATAACGGCGGCGGCAGACAAAATACATGATATGCCATGTGCCTGCAGGATGCACCCCAGGAAATAGTAGCTGCAACGGCAGAAACAGTAAGGTAAGGTGCAAAGCTAAGCCAATGCAGGCAAGTGTAATGCAACACCAAAGGCAACAGCTGCAGTTGCAACGGTAAAACACGGAAGATAATCCACAGATACGGCGGCACAGACACACCCAATGACATCACTGGGTGCACAGCACAACAGTATAAAGTGTGAATGCACACAACACACAGCGCGTATTCCCAAACGCTGCACTTTAGGGTGTAAACACACGGGGAACTTTTAAAATGTATATGTTGGGTGCCGCCGTGGCCGTGATGCATCGGCATGTGACAGAGACAGACGGAGTTGTGGAGGAGGGTGCCGACAACTACCGTAGGCCTCAGAGGAGAAGGAGAGTGTTCAGACCAAGGGTGACCTACCAGGGGCTGCAAGACCTGGAGATAGTAGAGCGTTACAGGGTGGACAGGGACACGTTACAGCAAATAGTGGAGCTGTGCCGGGCACGCCTGAGAACAAGAGACAACAGAGGGGAGCCCATCCCAGTGGACACAAAGGTATGTGTAAGCTTGCGAATACTGGCAACAGGTACCTTTCAAAGGCCAACTGGGGATATAATGGGCATCCCACAGGCATCAGCATCCAGGGTACTACACCAGTTTCTGGATGCCATGTTACGACATGCCCATGAGTATATATACTTCCCCAGATCTCAGGAGGAGTTGGCTAGCAATATGCGCCACTTCCACTGTGTGGCACAATACCCGGAGGTACTGGGTGCGATAGACTGTACGCACATAGAAATCAAGTCACCACCCGGGGAGCAGGGTAGACGCTACATAAACCGCAAGGGATTCCCCTCCATCAATTGCCAGGTCATGTGCAATGCGCAGGGCATTATCATGGATGTGTGTGCTGGCAGCCCTGGAAGCTACCACGACTCCCATATCTGGCATGCCTCACAGCTGTATCAGGTATTCGCCAGGGGGGACATCACACAAGGTCACCTTGTGGGGTCACCGTGGATGATGACACCCATCAGAAATGCACACACACACATGCAAGAACGCCATAATGAGGCACACGCACAAACCAGAATAATCATAGAGCGTGTGTTTGGGATGTTGAAATCACGGTTCCGGTGCTTGGATACATCCGTGGAGCCTTGCAGTACTCTCCAGGCACATGTGCCCACATATTCATAGTATGTGCTATGCTACATAATATGATCCTCATGGAAACAGCTGCTGCAGGGACATAATGGTGTAGGGCCACCAAGCCCGCCACAACTGCCAAGGCAAGCACAGGCACAGAGCGTTCAGCGACATTAACACACTGTGCCAGCCCCAGTAGGCAGACGGAGGCACTCCAATATGCCTATGCCTTGGCAAAGAGGGAACGTATAGCACATACTCTGACAGCATAGGCCCCATGGACTGACACCTCCCTACCTGCACACACAGTGAAATGGACGGCACACAAACATGGCCTCCCGTAATGTGTACCGTATGGGCGGTCCTATGTGTGACTCCAACATAGGCAGCACCCAAACACTGCACACCCAACAGCCAGCGGAGCATGGAACGCCAACACCTCAACCGCACGTGGGTCCTACAGCAGGCGGCGTAGCCCTATGCTGCCACCTTCGGCGCAAGGTGTCTACATATGTACATATGTGCATGCACAGATATGGAGATAGATATCATTACACACGTAGAAATATATGTAAACATACACAGATATAAAGTACAACAGGTTAAACAGGGAATCCCAGGGATGCAAGGTGACAGAGAAGTAAGACGCGAAATCTCTACATAGTAAACATAGTGAACGACAACCTGACTATCCGGGAGGGTGGACAGAGCAGGGAACGCCACTCAGGTCAACCTACAGAAATGCATATTCGCGAGTTGGGACGATCGCCAGACCACGGTACAGTAACAGGACATGTGCGGGGAATATTCTAAGGATATGAGGGCGGAGGTAGACACCACCGCCGGCGATGTGGTCAACGTAGGTACTGTGTGCAGCCGTCCCTGCGAAAGCGGCAGTATGTGTATGTGTGAGGTGAGGGTGTCGTGTGTTCCGCTGTGCGGGTGTAATGTGTGTGCCACTGTAAAATGTGTATGTAGGTGACATGTGACAGGCGGAGTGGAATAACATGTGTAGGCATACAGTATAGGAACCACAGGCGTATGTATAGCAGTACCCACAAAGTAGTACAGAGAGCTCCTCACTGGCTAGGCGCGTGGCGACGTAAAACGATGCAAAGCGGAAATGTCCCAGAATGTACCACAGGAGTAAAGCCAACATGAGATGCAAAGGACGCATGTACAAACCATGACCGTATGTATGGCTACCGATATGGTAATGTCAACACGATACGCCGGGCAACTTTACACAGCATCAGTCATGTACCGCGGAAATACGCATGTGCTCCCCTGGCACCGATCGTGGCCACGCATCGTCCGTAAATACCGCTGTGTGTTCCATGAGTGTTAAACAAGCAATTGCCACCGAATACGTGGCAACCGGTAGCATACAGGCCGGCCCCAAGTACAGGACCACAATGACCGTAACCATCCGTGACAAAATGCCAAGGTG